>NC_029779.3:47255995-47260609 GCF_000817695.3 Arachis duranensis
TGTAAGCTACTAAAGTCACTGTATGGTTTACGACAATCTAGTCGTATGTGGTATGACAAACTTTCTCACCTTTTGCTATCTCATGGATATCAGCAGACCTCATATGATTATAGCCTATTTGTTAAATTCATTGGTGATCAAATTTCTATCCTTCTAGTCTATGTTGACGACATTGTTCTCACTGGTAATTCTATTTCTGAACTTGCTACCATTAAGTCTATTTTGCATAAACACTTCCGAATTAAAGACTTGGGCCCATTAAAATATTTTTTGGGTATTGAAGTTGCTCAATCAGAGAAGGGAATTTGCTTATCTCAAAGAAAATACTGTCTTGATCTTTTAGAGGATTCTGGTTTATTAGGTGCTAAACCTGCTTCTGTTCCAATGGATAATACCACAAGACTATATCAAGACAAAAGTCCCCTGCTATCCGACCCTTTTGTATATCGCCGTTTGGTTGGCCGTCTTATCTATCTCACCACTACTCGACCGGACATCATGTATGCAACTCAACAATTAAGTCAATTCATGGCATCTCCTACTGAATCTCATCTTCAAGCTGCCAAGCATGTGTTACGATATCTGAAAACTAGTCCCGGCAAAGGACTTTTCTTTCCAAGGGAATCAGAAATTCAACTTCTTGGCTTCAGTGATTCTGATTGGGCCGGATGTCCTGACACTCGGCGATCTTTAACAGGTTATTGTTTCTTCTTAGGCAATTCTTTAGTCTCTTGGAAGACCAAGAAACAAACCACCGTTGCCCGCTCATCCACGGAAGCAGAATATCGTGCACTTGCCAACACAACTTGTGAACTTCAATGGATACTAAATGTGTTACAATTTTTACGCATCTCTCCTATCCGCCCACCCGTTTTATATTGTGATAATCAGAGTGCTCTTCATATTGCTGCTAACCCAAGAACGAACCAAACATTTAGAGGTTGATTGTCACTTGGTTCGACAAAAAGCTCAAGCTGGAGTGATGAAACTTCTCCCAATTCCCTCTTCTGGGCAACTAGCCGACATCTTCACCAAGCCTTTGTCTCCTCAACCCTTCTATCTTAATCTGAATAAGTTTAGTATTCTTGACATCTTTCATCCTCCAGCTTGCGGGGGCGTATTAAATCACTCTTCTACCTCAGCCCATGACAACAATAAAGACGTCTCACGGCCCACAAATTCAGCCCAACAAAATACAAAAATTCAATTATAATTTTAGTCTTTATCTTATCTTATAGTTATCTTTATCTTTATCTCTATCTTATTTTTATCTTATCTTTTATCTTTCATAGACTAATGCTCTATATATACTTAGTTTTACCTTCATAGTGAACAATTCAATCAATCAACAATCAATAAAATTTCTTCATCTTTTCTTTTCTTTCATTATTCTTTCACAATTTTATTATCTTTGTATACTCTTTCCGTTTTATTAATCATCTTTCTTAACATTTAAAATAAACCAATCCTGCAAGTTATAGTTCGAGAAAAAAGATTGAGAAGAAAAGTTAATCCTATGCCACATATTTTTAGCCATACTACAGCCACGCAAACAATGGAAAACAGATTTCACTCCATTGTAGCAACGAGGACAAATATTAGAATTAGCAAGATCTCTTTTAATTCAGAGAGACGCAATAGGCAAAACCTCATGAAGAATAAGCCACACAAGAAATTTGATCTTTTCCAAAATTTTTAATTTTCATACCCACTACCAATTATTGTTATGCTACCAATTAAAGATTTTTTGTGCAATCCAGTCATACTCATTTTTAGCTGTATAAAAGTTAGAATGTATCCAGATTCAACCAGCTTGTGGTTCACATTGAACAATAAAGTATCTACCGAATCCAATCAACACATTATCTAAAAAAAAGAATAACATTTTTTTAAACACCACCTGTCATTCTTTAAAACATCTTGCATCTTAAACTTCAAATCACTAATATAAACATAAAAAACATCAACTGCCAAAGGATCCTTTGATTTCCATTAATTTCTATTTGTCGAACTAAAAAGATTGGTCCAACAGTCCAATACACTAAGAATATCCTTCTTTAAGCAATGATAGTTTAGTCTATGCAAATTTATATAATTTGTTTGTTTGTAAAAAACTATACTAAAATTTATCTAACAAGTAATATTCCACATCTAAATCATTTTATAAATCAAATTTAATATCTAACTATCTTGATAGTAATTAAAAATTTGAGATAATAATAATAATACGGAAGTTAATTAACATTACATAAATAGCTTTCTGTCGTCACTATCTATTTATCTCTATGTTCCAAAGACTAATTCCTCTAATATCTAAGTCATATTATTAAACCTATTTCTATTTTTATTATTTAAGAAAATTTATCAATACGATTAAGTATATTTTTAATTTATTCTTTAAACAATCTTTTATTACACTAATTTAAAAAAAATAAATAAATACATCCAAATAGATTTAATATTTTTTAATTTAAAATACAAATTCAAAAAACAATTTAAGTAAAACTAAAATTCAACAATTCAATTTAAAACTTTTTAAATCCTAATACATCTTAAAACACCACTTAAATATCCCAAAATAGATATTTCAAATACAAAGTCAGATACTTCTTCGATTTGTCGACAATCTTACCATCTTAGATCATTTTAAAGGCATCAACGGCAAGAGTGTCAAAATCGGGGACAAGCAACGAGACCTAGGCCTTGATTGCCTCCTCAATAGCAATTATGGCATCTTGGACATCCTTTATGATTTCTTTGTTCTTTTTCTTTATATTAATGGCATCCAGGAGAACAGAATTTGCCAATCTCACGGCCACAGCCAACTCTTTCTCTAGCTACTCCACTTCGCTCTCTGCCGCAGCAGCTCGACCCTAAGCGTCGTTGAGTTGTTTAGAGAGGGAAAGATCTTGATCAACGAGGTGACCGATCTCTTCGCCTGTTTCCTTAAGCCTCTTTTCGATTTTGCTTAGCTTGGTCCCCATAGTTTCCTCCTCAGCCTTCAACTTAGAAATCCCACGCTGGACCATCCTGTACTTTCCTTATAGAACCTGGCGCAGGGCCAAGACCGGCTCCACCATCCACGCAATGGTGGTAACTCGGAGAAGGCTCCAATACGTCCACCTCGCTTGGGCAGCCAGGTCTCCGTCACGGAAGAAGGTTTCGGTACCCAGCAGCAGTTGGGAGTCGATGAAGCTACCAGCATCAAAATTTTTCTCCATCACGTGAGAGCTTGCCCCGGACTGGAGCTGGAGTAGCAGGGGAGTCGGAGGCATCGTCGTCCCCATTGGGGGAAAAAGGGTCATCAAATGGCTAAGGGAAGTGTTCCCAGCAGCCATCCCAACTGCAAAAGAAAAAGAAAGCCAGGTTACGAGGTCATTAGTAAAGTTGCAGTATATAAATCGGGAAAACTAATGGAAGAATAATAGCAGGAGAAATGCCTTACTTACCTACACAATCTTGACCTGCTTCCCAGTCACCCATTAGGAGATGAGGATTAAGATGGTTATAACCAAATATCGCCAGCAAAATGTCGGCGATCTACTGGTTTTGCCGACATGTGCCCTTATAGGTTACCTTAATCATATAATTGGATCCGGCGCCAAAGTTCCAATAAGTTGGAACGTGCCTCCCCTTCAAGGGTGAGCCAAAAAGGGTGCTGACCTCGAGCTGGCGTCACCTTGAAAAAAGTTTCTTTAAAACAATGAAAAGAATCTTCAAAGAATCCAAAGATTCTTCAGTTTTGCACCGTCCGCAAGGAGAGGCATCCTTTCTTGTATTTATCCTCTTGAGAAGGATTCACGAGAAGAAAGAAGAAGAGAAAGACTTCTACAGTAGTCGGGAGTTCTAAATACTCACAAACTATCTCAAAATACTGGATGGCAGCCCAACTGTTCGAGTGAAGTTGAGATAGAACAACGTCACATCTATTCAAGAGGGTCAGAATAAAGGGGGAGAAGGGCATCTAGACCCTCGAAGTGGTGAACATGGGTTTGTACACCCACATCCAGTCAAGGACGCAAAGAGCGTCAATGTTGAGTTGACAAACGCATTCCTGGATCCCGGGACTAAGAGCTCATAGTTCACCTCCTCGGGACCACCTCTGCACAGTGCTCCCGATTCACGGAGCTCTTGCAGCTCTTTCGCAGTTAACCTGGAAGAGGTACTGGTGACATCGGTTGTATACCACGCGTAACGGTTCACAGGAGATCGCATCGCCATATCTACAGTAGGGGCACCACTTAAGTTAAATCGTAAGGTCGGAGGCAGGTCTTAGGCTAAAACTAAGTTATCCTACACTAAACCATTCTAGCATAAATCATGGAAAAGACACCTATGACACCCCCTAAAAGCTATCTAACAAAACCAAGTTTGACCCTAGAGGTAACCAAAACAAGAAAACCAACATGATAATGACGGAAGGTAAAGCAAAGTAATGCAAACAAGTGGCTACTTACCAATAAAGATGAATGTAGAGGGTGGATGAAAACAGGGAGTGGTGAGTGCATGGATAGAGTAAAATCCACGAGAGAGGATAATCACAGCAAGACACAATGAAGCAAATGGTGGTGATAATGAAGGAAAATGAAGGATGATGGGTAGTTACAGGAATAG
>NC_029779.3:47260617-47304466 GCF_000817695.3 Arachis duranensis
AGGGCAGGGGTATAATAGACTTTTCCATGACCTTTCAAATCAATTAAAGGCCATTTAAGGAGGAAGGACTTAAATATCTCATTTTGTAAGTTTTAAGGACTGATCTATCTCATAGTTTTTAAATTTAGGAACTACCGGTTTAATAAACAAAGATCCGCGAGACTGACGTGTCACTCAAGAGAGTTTGAGGACTACTTTGATATAGTTGGTCCTTTATATTTGAACCCTGAATCCAAGAGTATCGAGTCCACTATTTAGCCAATAAAGAGGCTTAAATAATTTGCAGTTTGAATTCTGATTGTGTCAAGTCTCTTCTTTAACATATTCAAGTTTTCTCTATTGTATTCTCCATTTTGAAAATGAATGTTCCTTCCATGTATATCTTATGAAAAATATTTTGCATGACAAAGTTTCACTTTGATTCCCTTGCCTTTCTGGTTGTCTGGGTTGCTGTTTGACAATTTTTTTCACATTCGATGTCATTTTTCTAGGTGGCGACATTTCGAGGAAAAAGAAGTTACTTAAGAAACAAGTACTGCCCGATTGATATAAGTTGATAGTTTCAATTATCAATCAAGATAGCATTATGCATTCAGCTTAAATAGTATTTCTTCCTGTATCAAAGAAAATGATTTTGCTTGCATCAACAGGGAAACACGAAACTGGTTTCATAGCAAGTTGATGTTAGTGTTATTTTTGAAGATTGTTCATAATGGTATCATTTTCTTTCTGCTGTCAAGCTGAAGGAAAGAAAAGGATGAAGTCCATTGGTAAAGTTGATGTGCCTCAAGAAGCTTTCATGGCGGTTTTGAAATTGGAAAAGGAGGTGATATGATCACGTATACATGTAACGTAAGTTGCAGCATTATCTGAATTTTGTAAATATATAGTGAAAATTCAAAACCTTGATGTATTACTGCTTTGGTATAATGGTCCAAGTATTGTCCTTCAATGATTTTAAGCTGCATACAGTGCAAGATTTTGTGATTTTGACTCGGTTCCCTTAAGGGAGGAAAAAAAGAAAAAAGTTGAAACGTAGCACAATTATTCTGTCAGGTAGTGTTGATCATATTAAGATTTATCGTGTTTGTATGCTAGACATGCACAAATATGCGTTTTCTTTATTCAATCATGTCTTAATAAAAATTAAAAAAATATGTTTGAATATAGCTAAAATTTAGGGCAATTTACCTAATTAAATAAATCTATTGAATTCTTTACCCATATACACAAAACACAAACTTGTTACGTGCATGTGTAATTTGTGTTATTTGGTAAACCGTGGGAGCCAACCACGGTTTCTACTCTCTACATAAACCGTGGCTGGCATGGACAGATTACTCGTGGAAAACAATGGCCGTAAACTGTGGCTGAGTCCCATGGATTAGGAAGGAAAACTGGCAGGCATAAACTGTGGTTGACTACCACGGTTTATGAAGAGGAGGCATTCAAAGGTAAACCCCCTTGCTTCCCACGGTTTATGTGTTTATTAGTATAAATACATAATTCGTTGATGCTCATGACGGATCATTTGGGAGGAAACAAACATTTTGCAGCTTCTTCTTGGTTGAGAGAGTTTGAGAGAGAGAGTTGTAGGTTTTGGTGAAGTTTGGGCGGTGGAGGCATGGAGGATGAAGCTCGCTTGTACCGACTAAATGGCGTTGCTCACGTGGCTGGATCTATCGACGATGAGGTTAGTTATTATTATTATTATTATTGTTATTATTATTATTATTATTATTATTATTATTATTATTATTATTATTATTATTTTATAATTATTATTGTAGTAAAATTATTTTATTAATTTTATTTTCATTGTTATTATGAGTTGATAGTAGTGGTAGTGTCATTGTTACTATCATTATTTTTGTTACTTTTATAATAATGGTAGTTATCATTATTACTTTTATTTTTATTAGTACTGTGAGCTGTTAGTATTAAAAATATTGTTATTGTTAGTAGAGTTATTCCTATTCGTATTGTTATTATTCCTATTGCTTCGTGATTGTTTTAACTATCATTAAAGAAAATAGAAAACCAATGTCAGTATCTAATAATTTTTTTCTAAATTATGTTTGATGTTATTAGTACTGCTCGTATGTTGAGGGATTTTGTTACCCACATTTTGCAGCCTATTAGGATTATTAGTGGCGTGAGAAGAGAACAAAATATGCCTTTACACGAGCGGATCATACCGTATCTGGAGACCGCGGGCTTGTATCATTTGGCTAGGCTGAACAGTCACTGATTCTGGGTTGATGAGCCTCTACTTAGTGCATTTATTGAGCGGTGGCGTTCTGAGACCCACACCTTCCACATGCCCTTTGGTGAGTGCACTATCACTTTGCAAGATGTGGCATATCAGCTTGGTTTGCCGATCGATGGGGAGCCTGTTAGTGGGTGCCTGACTGACTTTGAGAGTCTGATGAAACACGGAAGACCGACATGGGTCTGGTTTCGCGAGTTATTTGGGGAGTTACCTCCGCAGAATAAAGTAAAGCAGATGACAGTGTGCTACACATGGTTCCATGAGAGGTCCCGGGTTCTCCCAGCAGATGCTAGTGAGGAGACCGTGCGTATATACGCGCGTGCTTATATTTTGATGTTGTTGTCTTCTCAGCTGTTTGCGGACAAGAACGCAAACCGGGTCCACCTTTGTTGGTTGCCTTATTTGGCATCGTTGGACGAGTTGGGGAGATATAGCTGGGGCACGGCGGCACTGGCCTGGTTGTATAGATGTCTCTGTCGTGGGACAAACAGAAATGTTGTTAACTTGGCCGGGCCACTTCAGCTTCTACAGTCTAGGATTTTTCTGGAGGTTTCCCACTTTGAGGCCTAGTGGGTTTGATGGATTCGGGTTTTCGCTTGCATCCAGGTACGATTTTATATTTTCGTTTCATAACTTGTTCAACATCATATGTTCTTTTTTGTTAGTACATGATTTCAATTAAAATTGTAGGTGGGCTACATATCTATCGAGAAATGATGTAGTGGGTGAAAGAGTTATGTTTGCACGCCTTTCGTTGGATCGATTGCGTGTCCACGATGTGAGTCATTTAGTTATTGCTCTTACTTGGACTGGTTTAGATTAAATTTTATGGTCGGACATAACTGTTTTTTTCCGATACAGTTTGTATGGGAGCCTTATTCCTCTGTCGAGGTTGTTGCTGTTATTCATTCGGAGATACTAGTTGACGAGCACCGTAGGCTATGGACGGCCATCACTAGCCTGATATATTTTGCTGCGATTGAGTGGCATCAGGTGGATAGGGTGCTACCTCAGTTTGGCGGTGTTCAGCATCTTCCTCAGCCAGCTCTGAACATAGATTGGCTACATGCCAAGGATGACAGGGGTGGGGACCGATGGTTCCCCAAATATTTTCAGGAGTGGCATGAGCATTGGGAGAACCGGCTTTATTTAGTTATACCGGTCGATCGAGTTCTTGACCCTGGTCCATCAGCTGAGTACTTGGACTGGTGGTGCCGTGTGGCCCACAGATTCCTATTCCCAGAAGTTGCATTTCAGGATCTGAGGCCCATTGTATTGATTGAGGAAGCTCGTCATAGAAGGTCGTCTCAGGCCCCCTCCAAGGTGCAGGTTTACGACAGACCAGATAACAGACGAGTCGATCGGCATCGCCGTATAGGCACCCGTACCACGGATTGAGAGTGGCGATGGCTGGCCGACCGTTTAGAATAGGACCAACCCGCTGCTAATGATGAAGATGTGGTGGATTATCGTGTTCCTCGTCGTAGAGCCAGACGACATGCTCCCCGGGATGGTCGTGGACGGGCTCGAGGTGGAGGACCTTCCGTTGAGGATGAGGGTACTCAACACGGTGTTCGTGATGATGTAGGTGGTTCGGCTTCAGGGATGGATCAACCCACCTACGACGTGGGCAGTAGCTCTCAGCTGTTTGGGAGTTTCGAGCCACAGGCATTTGCTGAGTTTACTACCGCGGCTGTCGGGATGGACATCGATGATCCTGTTAGTCAGTCAGAGTTCTTTAGGAATATAGCAGACATGCTCAGGGATGACGATGCGACCCATTATAGGCCACAGATGCCCAAGGTTCATTCCGAGTTTGCTGATCAGCAGCCACCTATTCCCGCTATTCAGCCTCAGTTGGCCGTTGACCTCAACGAGCCTGCATCATCTCCTTCTGACCCATGGTTCGCGTTAGGAGGGACCCCAGCTTTAGCATTCAGTGTCGCTCCCCGAGAGACAGCAGCACCAGAGACGGCCCAGAGACCAAGGAGGGTGAGACGTCCTCCTTGTGTGGGACCGGAGGTCACCTGCTTGGTCATTTGGACGATGACGACAGTGACACCATTGAGGATTTTGATTAGTTTTGTCTTATATTCACGACCTGTCGTCCTATGTTGGTTTATGTACTTAGAATGATGTTTAGGGTTATATGTTTCGGACTTATGTGAAATGTTATTTGCTATTTATTTGATATTTATATACGTTTTACCATCTATGGTTACGACCTATTTCGTCACAATGACCACAAATATATAGAATTTCACTCCTCATAAACCGTTGCAACTCACAAAGGTTTATGTACATTCGAACTCTTTCATAAACCGTTGCTGGCCGCAAGGGTTTATGTACATTTTCCTTCCTCAATAAACCGTGATAGCTTGCCACGGTTTATGTTGATTCTCATTCACAACAAATCCGTTCCTGCCAGCCACGGTTTATGTAGAGAGTAGAAACCGTAGTTGTCTCCCATGGTTTACCTAATAACACAAATTACACATGCACGTAACAAGTTTGTGTTTTGTATATATGAGTAATGGATTCAATAGATTTATTTAATTAGGTAAATTGCCCTAAATTTTATTATGTATTAGTTGTGTCCAATCTTATCTTTTATTTATATTTTTGAAATGAGTTTAGAAATGATATATTATCATTTATTAATACAAAATTATTTTATATAATTAAAAAAGACATTAAAAATAATTAAAATATTATTATAATTCATCTAAAAATATTTTATATTTTATATGTATACATGTTATGTTTCATGTCTTATAAAAATTTAAAATTTATGTGTGCATGATTTATATCTATATTAGTGTTTGTACTTCAAAAATAAAAAGATAATTACTCTAAACTCTAGCGTTTATTCGAAGAAAATCCCAGCATTTAAAATAATTATTTTTACATACAACTTGATGTTCAAAAAAAAAAATCAATTATACTACTCTAAAAATATTTGGTTATTCTAACATAATGAAGTTAATTATTTTACTTTAAAATGTTTACTTATTTATTGGCGAACTAATTTGTTAAAAAAATATATGTAATATATGTATAACATATATAATAATATAAATACGTAATGATTAATTTTTAGTATTCATAGAGCAATTTTATTTTACACTTTTCATTCAATCAGATTGTAATAGGTTGTATGATTACATGAGGGGTGTTAGATTAAAAAGCAAAATCAATATAGTCTAATTTAAACTATTGCGACTTAGATTAATGGTACTATTATGTTTCAATTTTTTTTTTAAGATTTTATTGATAAAAGATAATAGTAACTTTAAGTTGATGAAATCTTTTTAGATTTATCCATAATTTAACATCTTAAGAAGAAGTAGTAGTATCGATAATCTAATTTAAAATTCTAAGAAAAAGATTTAACTTAAAATCCTAACAAGAAGAAGGAGAAGAACTACTCATAATGTAATTTAAAATTCTAATAAGAAGAAGATCTAAAATGGTGTTTAAAAAAAAGGGTGCTTATTTATCTAAAAAATTATAAACTAATAATTAATTTAAAAAATATAAAAATAAATAATTTTAAAAAATTAATATTTATTATAAAAGATAAGTTAAGCAAAATTTTAAATACTAAAAAAGATAAATTAAGCAAAATTTAAAGAACTCCTCGTAGATATTATAAAATTGGCCATATTGAAAATTCTAAGCAGAAGAAGAAGTACCCATAGTCTAATTTGGAATCCTAAAAAGAAGAAGAAGTAGTTAATCCAAGAATGAGTGAAGAAGAATTTGATCCTTTCTCAATTATGAAACTGTTGGAGGTGCCTCTTCCGGACGCAGAGCTGTTTGCCGCAGACGTGGGATCATCTCAGTTTCAGTCGCCCTCATCCTCCAATGTGCCTCTTCCTGAGTTTCCAATTGGCAATCAACAGCCTCTGCCTCTGCCTCAGCCTCTGCCTCTGCCTCTGCCTCTGTCTCTGCCTCAGCCTCAGCCTCAGCCTCAGCCTCCTCTGCCTCTGCCGGAGTTTGCAGCCAATGTGCCTCTGTGGCAGTTTCCCGCCAATTTGCCTCAGCCGCAGTTTGCCGTTGACCTGTGTGGCTATCAACAACCTCAGGCACAGCCTGAGACAGTATGGAGTGGGGATGAGAACAAAGAGTTCGACATGGGAGCACCTCAGTTTCAGTGGCCCTCTGAGTTTCAGTCTCTGCCTCTGCATCATCCGGTCTGGACTGGGGACGAAAACCACATTGGTGGTAATCAACAGCCTCAGCTTCAGCCTCTGTCGCAGCTTGCCGCCAACGTGGATGGTAATCAACAGCCTCAGCTTCCGCTTCCGTGGCAGCTTGCCACCAATGTGCCTCCGCTGCAGTTTGCCCCCAATGTCGGTGGTAATCAACAGCCTCAGCCTCAGCTTTTTCCCGTCAATGTGCCTCTGCATGAGTTTGCCGCTGACGTGTGTGGCTATCAACAACCTCAGGCACAGCCTGAGCCCGTCTGGAGTGAGGATGAGAACAAACAGTTTGAAATGCTTATTTCTGAATGTCTTCCGGAAGCAATGCAGAACCGATGGGATGATGTGGCTGCTTCTCTCCCCGGGAAGACCCCCGAGCAGATACAGGAACGCTTCCAGGAGCTCCTCACCGACATCAATCTCATCCATAAATATTATATCAATCTGCATCACACCTCCATCGCACCTGCTGCACCTCCCACCACATTGGAACGCAATCCACTCTCCCTCCCCGGAACAAGTGAACAAAACCAACCTGCCAACACCAACATAATCGAACACCAACCTTTAACTAAGACTACTGAAAGAAAGAAAACAGTTCATTGGACTCAACAAGAGAAAGAGTATGTATTATTCTATTTTTTTTCCTCCTCTTTTATTTATTATTATACGAGCATAATATCCTTTCTTGGACTCAAAAACCAAAAACACATCAATAAACCAAATGCACATCAATATTACTTAAATGTCTCAAATAAAAAAATGTAACGTCAACGTTCCAAAGCACATTTCTATATAATAAAACAACTTAATAAATCAAATCCAATAGATTCGAATTAGATGAAAAATATTAATTGAATGAAAATCGAATCAAATAAATTCGAATTAAATATATGATTAAAATGCTAATAAATCGAATGAATTGGCTTCGACTTACATGTTCGTTTCGTCTCCCATAATTCAAATCTAATACTAAAAATTTTTTGTTTAAAACTTATTTAAAAAACTAATACTAAAAATTTATTTAAAAATTATCTTCTAAAAACTAATTTAATAAATTATTTTGAAAAACAAAAACTTTATAGTCAAAGTCTACGCAAATCGAATCTATTATATTCGAATTTTGGGAGACGAAGCAAATATGTAAATAGAAGTCAATCCATTTGATTTATTAGTATTTTAACCATGCACTTAAATCCACTTGATTCGATTTTCATTCAATTAACGTTTTTCACCTAATTCGAATCTATTGGATTTGATTTATTACATGTTTCATTAAATCGAATTTAATCAATTCGATTTACATAGAAATATGCTTTGGGATTTTGACGTTGCATTTTTTGGTTTGGGACATTCAAGTAATATTAATGTGCATTTAGTTTATTGAGGTGTTTTGCCCAAAAAATAAATAAAAAAAAAAGATTTGATATCTAAAAATATGTTTTTTTTTCTGAAATAAAATTAAAAAAATAATTATTTTTCTAAATTTTATTTTTTAATTTTAATTTCTTAAATATGATTTTTTTTTTCAAAGCAAGTTCGCCGCACCTCAGCTAACTCCCCTTCAAATTCTAAAAAAATGGCTAACTCAAATTCTTAAACTTCACAACAAACAATGGTAATCATTAACATCGTTTTTAGAGTACACAGAATAAGTCATATTTTTAATAAAAATAATGATTTTTTTTAATTTATAATGAAAAAAAAATTCTTGTTAAATATGGTTTATTCCCGTGTACTGTATATGTCTAGAGATGATGATAATGGTTACCATTGCTGTCAGTAATATTGAAGCAGTCATAATTGTTATCTGTATATTTTTGTGTATTCCTATGTACCCTTGAAAATCATGGTAATGACTTAAAAATTTGAGTCACGTGCATTTGGAAAAAATTGAAATGAAGTTAGCCAGGAGTTAGGTGAACTCGCCCTAATTCCAAAAAAAATATTGTATTTAAAAAATTAAAGTTAAAAAATCATGTATAGAAATATAATTAATTTTTTTATTTTATTTCTAAAAAAACCTCTAAAAATACCATATAGCCATTGTAATTTTTTAATAAATTTTGTTAATAATTATTTCAAAAAATGTGTCTTGACAGGTTATTTCTTAGAGGATATAAAGAATTAGGACGCAAGTGGAAAAGAATTTCTGAAGATTATGTCAAAACAAGAACGGAAAAACAAGTTATTAGCCATGCACAAAAAGTTCTGAAAAAATTAGATGGACAGAAGAAATAACATTCGTGATGAATTATAGTAAGTTATCTTCTCATTTTTAATTAGTTAATATAATTCAATCCTCACTAAATTAGAAAATATATAATTGATTATTTTAAATTCTTTAAATTATTTATGCACGGTAATTACACTATTATAATTATTTTTTATGTAGGAACTGTATCATCATCTAAGTTTTCTAATGGATGAAAGATTTGTTCAAAGGAGACTACTCAAGCAAAAAGAATACTTGAATGAATTGAAGAATTTTTTTAGGTTAAATATATAGTAGGGTAATATATTTAATTTGAATTAATTATTACCATAGTTTTCTTTGATTTCAAAGCATTATAACAGCGAAATAGATGGCTTACCTAAGTTTGTAAAAAGTAATGTAAAAATGTGATCATAGAAAAATAGTAGATTTAATTATAATAATAATTTATTTATTAATAATATTTTATCTCTTAGTTCTTCGGCTTTGATAATAATATCGAAAAAGACGGTGAATTAGACTCGATTTATAATTTTAGTGACTATGCCAAAGGAATTATCAATAAAACGAAATATCTTTTTAAAGGATTATTATTTAAAATATACTAATTAAACAAACAGGAATAACTATTTGAAAAAGGTTGAATGTCACTATAAGAACTTAAGAAGAGCTTGGTTACTTTCTTTTGATACTTAAACTAGTATTTTTATTCATAATACTATTATGGGGATATAAATCTTTTAAAATTACATTGATTTTGGTATTATAGATTATGATAAAAAAATTTATAGCATTAAATTACTTTTATAAAATAGTTATAAGAGACAAAAATTTCTCTCGGCTAAGAAGACCAGAGTCTTAAATAAAATTAAATAATAAGTTTTTTAGTTATTATTTTTAAATGAAATAGTTTAATTTTTTTATTTAATTTTAACATTTGTTATCTAAAATTTGAAAGAATTTAACGTGTATATTTTTATATTTGATTAGATATAAGTTTATTGCACAAATAGAAATAATTAATTTTTATACTTGCTATTTAAAAATAATATTTTTTCTCTTTATATAAAAATATAATTAGATATTAACACAAAAAAAATTTATATTGATAGTTATAAAATTAACTTATTTTTTTTAAAACAATTAAATATTGATTTTAACTTTTAATCACAACATTAATATTTTTTTGAAATTATATGTAATAGATATTAAAAAAAAAGAAGTAAAAAAGAGATAAAAGAGAGAAAGATAAAGAAGAAGAATGAGAGAGGGAGTTTGTTAATTTTGGAAGTTAAGAAAATTTTTTATTTTAATTATAACGAAAATATTTGGTAACACATTTTGATTTGTCAAATTACTAATATAAAATATGAATTATAAATTATATATAGAGTGGGAAGGATAAAGAGAAATAGAAAAAAAAAAAGAGAGAGGTAGATAAGAAAATATAAGAAGAATTTTTACTAATTTCAGAGAAAAATATTTTCTCTAAATTTTAATAAAAAAGTGTCATGTGACACATTTTAGTTATTAAACTAGTTTGTAATATATAAATATAATATATAATATAGCTATATTTCAATTTTAGTATTTTAATTTTAATTTAATTTAAATAATTTATCATCCGAATTATAAATGAATTAAATCGATAATAGGAGGGCTAATACCAAAAAAGTCGATAACAGGACTAGAGACTTACAAAACCTTTCTTAAATTCACAGAAAAAAACGTTTATATTTTTGTAACATATAAAATAATTACCATATTATTATTATTATTACATTATATATATATATATGGGTAAAAAAAGTCCAACTGATTTAAAGTAAAATTATTTTTAACATTTGATTAAATTATTCTTGTATTTAATACATTTTTTTTGGGACCTCCTATTAGTTAAAAGTATAATCATTATAATTTTTGTAATTATTATTGTTAGGAGTGTTTCCAAATTAGATATAGCTAAAATTTTAATATAATCTGCACTAAATTCATCAGATCAAATTTGATATCCGCACTTTTTATGTTTGGATCTAATATCTAATATACCTGTAAAATAAAAAAATTATTTTTAAACATATTTACTTCTATGAACACTTTTTATGTTTACTTTTTTCAGAATTTTTTAGAATTTTTTTAGAAATTTTTCAAAATTTATTAATATTATATATATTTTGTTACATTACATCTAATTATAAAAATTTTATTTATTTTTAGTGCTTATATTAAAAATGAAAACAAATTTAAATTAGTTAATTTTAATCTATAATGTAATAATAATATAGTAATTGTTTTATATATCGCACGAATATAAATTAATTATTTTTTTTATTTGTAAAAAATTTAAGAGACTTAAGCTTTTATATATATATATTTGATTGATGTGACATATTTTTTTATATAAACAATTTTAGAAAAAATCTAATAGATAATTTATTATCTATTTTATTTTAGTCCAATTTAAATATTGTTTATTATTTTTGAAAAGAAAATATTTTAAGAAATTTAATAATATATGATGAGGAACACTACTGAATAAATTATATAGAAACTAATCAAAACACAACACAAAAACATTTTTAGTAAAAAATGAAATAGACATCTTTATTTGAGTGATCTCCATATTTAAAATAATTCTTAAAATTTTTAATTTGCATTAAATAAATTTTTTATTTTTTAAAATAACCAAATAGAGATCTCACTTTCAGAAATTAAATTTTTATTGGTCCAAAAATCACTACTGTTAAATACCAAATTCACAGTTTGATATACATTGATATGGACACACAATAATTTCAACTTAAATTAGTATTTAAAATTTAATTAAAACATCTAAATTAATTCATTCACACTTATAATATAAACAAAATAGATAATATATACAAAATGTTAATAATAATATAAACAAAAAATTCATAATAATTACAAAATGTTAATAATTCATAAGATAATGTTAACAAAACAGATAACATGAATAGTTTTTTGTTAGCGATTTCAAATTTCAAAATTATTAATTTATTATATATAATTTTTAAAATTATATATTAATTTACAAAAATATTATTTGTATATAAAAAATAACTATTAAAATCAGTTATTTTATATTTATGTATAAATATAATTATTATTTAATTTATTTTTAATATATATTTTATATTTTAATATGTATTTTATACTAATAACTAATTTTAGTATATACGGAATATGGTTGAAACAAAAAATAGCCCAATAAGAGTTGCAAAACTGCAGATTAGTCTATGCATTATGGACAAGCTTTGCTGATTAGTTTTTATTACGGACAAACAAAGCAAATCAGCGTTTGCACACTTAGTCCATCATTTTGGCAAGTTTTCAGCGCAAAAGCATCGGACCATTTCAAGAGAAAAGATCAAAACTTGAAGCTAAAAGAAATTTGAATGGTGCTGATTTCATATAGTATCAAGGACAATGAATGCATCATGGCTCCACATTTGGCAACCAAGGAGAGTGCAAGGACAGCAGGTTGTACAACCACAGCTTGAGGAAATTCTTCTCCAATATTAATGGATCAGCTGCAACGTTCAGATTTTTAGGGTGCAAAGATTCAATTTTTGGAAACCACACTCCTTATATAAAGAGGGATATATTCAGCCAGATTTTGAAATTAAGAAAGAGAGCACTCAGTTGCATCACTCACAGCATACCATATTCTTATTTTCCTTCATTATTCTTTGATTGAATATCATATTTTTTTTTATCTTTCTATACATTAAAAGAAAAGAACAATATATGAGGCATTTGAAAAAAGCAAGTGAGAAAAGGTAAGAGAGATAAATTAAAAAAAAAAGTCATTTATATATTTTTGATGTAATTTTGTTTTCTGAGATGATGAATCTGGATGATTCTTTATTTCTTTTTGCTAAATTAAGAGAACACTTAGTGTAAAAGCTAGATTAGGTGAACTTAGTGTTAAAAAGTTTAGTGAAAAGCTTAGATGATTTTTAGGTGGATTAGGTGAAATTTTTTAGAATTGCATGTGCTTATAGTTGTTTTAAAATTATAGTAAAATCTCATTATTATTGAAGTGGAGACTAAATGTTAATGACATTGCACTGAATAATTAAATCAAGACATATAGCTAAAAATTCTTAGGATTTTTCATTTCCCAGCCAAAACAACAATTTAAAAAGTATTCTAGAATCAATCTTTTTTTTAGACCATTTAAAATCTTTACCCTTAATAAATAGAACGAAATGAAACGCCTAGTCTAATGGTTTTTATTTTGGATGGAGAGAAAAAAAGATAATTACACGCAAATATATCTTTCAAATTAAACTACACTCTTAAAGATAACAAATAAAAAGCACTTGAAGAAAAGTCATAGACCTGAGCTAGGAAATGAAAAGTGTGAAGAAAAGAAAAAGAGAAGAGAAAGTATGCCTCATTCAGTTTAAAAATCACATATTTTAGAAGATTAATCCTTTTATTTTCATTACCATGTTTCAACTTCCTTTTAGGTACAAATAAAATATTAAAAATAGAAAACATAAATTAAACTGAAAATAAAAATCAAAGTGAATTTGTGACGTTCAAATTCTAGAAGACCAACCTGGAGTCCAGGTGTGATTTCATTAAGTGTAATGGCAAATTGTGTAATGTTATATTTTGTCTGGTGTTCAGGTGGTGGGTTGGTTTTCCAAATGAGAATGGGTTTAGAAGAATTAGAGCCTTTCCCTCCTTTCTTCTTATTATTAGAATTCCCTCCAATAACATAGACCAAGCTCTCATCCCATTTTCCAAATATATTTGCCATTGTTTCTCCATATTTATCTTCTATTACGCCTTGATTTATCTTCTACTACGCCTTGCACCTGCAACACAACTTAAATTACAATGCATTAACTTACATAAAAGGATAATGTTCAAGAGCTAGCAGAATTTAGTGTTTTTGGTAAGCACTTTTAACCATCGATCTAATTTTTTTAGGATTTGTTTGGGTAAACTTTAAAAAAAAACTTAAGTTATTTTTTTGAAAATTTTTTATAAAAATATAAAAATAATTTTATATTTAGATATCTCATACAAAAAAATCTTTTTATTTATCAATTATGTTTGGGTATAATTATATAAAAATATTTTTTATTTATTTATTGTGTTTAAAATATTTTTTAAAAAAAATAGAAGATCAAGTATCATCAATAAATAGACTTATCAACTACAATCAAATTTAGGATATTCTTGTTCATAGTCAAGACACACTCTTAAATCATTATTATTAATAGATGTATATTATCAAGTCATACATTCTTATATTATTAATTTTAATAGATGTATATTCTTACCTCATGGTTTTTCTTACAGGTCTAACTAAGTCGCCAGGAAAGTGCCACAGACGTGAGCCCTGCCAATGAAGTCGCGTTAGGCGAAGACTACTTCACACGAGAATATGGGCTAAGCTAATGCGTCAGTTGTGAGTCCCAAGACTTAACACATTGGGAACACTGTTTTGGCCCAATCCAATGAGTACTGGAGGTCCACCAAACGAGTCCACGACTCGGTCGTGCGGTGATACGTCCATCACGTGACACGATCTCTTGGAGGGGATATAGACAGTTGGCATAAATTTCCAATGGGACTGGACCCGAATAAGAAAGCCCATCCAACGAATGAGAATAAAGGAGAGGGACTTATCCCTCTCCTCAAATACGTCACCATAACTCTAACCTAGTCGTCTTATCATACAGACACTCATTTTGGCGTCGGAGTGTCTTTGCAGGTAGCTCCACCTGCCGACCAACCGACAAATTGCGCACACAGTTCCTCCCATCGGAAGTTCACATGCAGGTTTCCATCTTCACCCCGAGCATCTTGTCACCAACTGACCACCCGAACTCTTGAACACTCATCATAGAATAATTCTAGAACGACTAGTAGATAAACTTCCAGAAAAAATGAAAAAATAAGCATGATACAAATATAATAAAATATGTCTCTAATGTATGTACCATAATTTTTTATTGTTTAATTTAGTTCAACTTTATTTTTTATTTTAAAATAAATTTTAATTTTATTCTTCAATAATATTAATTTTTTATAGTAGATAACTATTTAATTATTTTTTTTAGTTGCATTTAAATAAATTATTCTTAATCAAATGACTTTCATTGTAAATAAAAATTATTTTTTAATTTTACTCTTAATCGTAATACTTCTATTTTAAGTAACTTTATTTTTTATTAAGAGTAAAATTAAAAATAAATTAAATAATTATCTGTCATAAAAAAATTAAAATTATTGAAGGAAAAAATTAAGATTTATTTAAAAGTTAAAAATAAAGGTTAATTAAATCAAATATTAAAAAATTTGGTATATTAGAGACAAAAATATATAATTTATATTTTATTGAATATATATATATATATGTTTTTTTTTTCTTTTCCAAAAATTTATATATTAGTCATTCTACAAGTATGACTGTATGAGTAAAAATCTTGAATTCATAATGCAATTCATTACGTTAAAATCCACTATCATTTTACTTAATTTGATAATTCTTTTAAGAGTAATGTATCATTTTTGTTCTTAATATTTTTGTCTCCTATTTGAATCCAAAAAAGTTTCATTCATCTTCAATGTAGTGCCACCGTAAGGTCAAAGTTAAATAATTAACGGAATGTCCTACATAACAGCAGTACAAGAACAAGATTGATAATCTGGAGAACAAGTATAAGCTCCAGAGGCATAAAATCAACCGTGGATGCATCAATATATTTATTTATCATTCTCCTTAGTTCTATAGAAAATATTTCATTTAAACCGTAAGAAAAATGAAAAATAAATGTATTGATGTATCCACGATTGATTTTGTGCCTTTGGAGCTTGTACTTGTTCTCCAAATTATTGACCTTGTTCTTGTATTGCTGTCATGTACGATATTCCGTTAATTATTTAACTTTGACCTCACGGTGGGACTACATTGAAGCTAAATGAAACTTTTTTGGATTCAAATATGACACTTTAAACCTTAAGGACCAAAACAAGATTACGCTCAAATGTAGGGGACCAATTTATTACTTTACCCTTTTATTAATAGATCACTAACGACATGACAATATTGAGACGATTTTGAAACGTTAGTGATTTAATTAGGTCTATTTAAATGTTAAGGACAACTTCTTGAGATTTATTCCAAATGTCGAAGACAAAAAAATACTTTACTCTTTTAGTTATGATAAGTACAAACTATTTTAAAAAAGTTCTACCTTAAATATTTTTAAAAACATAGTTTTTTAAAAATTGTAAATACAAATACAAAGTAAAAATAAAATTAAAATAAATTAAGCGTTAGAAATATTTAGTTTTTTTTTTTAAAACATTGAAGGAAAAAAATATACTTTATCCTAAACATACAATAATACATCTCTAGTCTCCCACTCTCCCATACTTTGTGCAGGTACTGAGTAGGATTAATATTTAAATTCGTCTCTAAAAGATCATTCATTTTTTAAATTAGTCCTCAAATGATTTTTTTTAGTCATATTAGTCCCTGAAAGATAAAATGTAAATAAAATTAGTCCTTTCGTCAGTTGGATGATGACGTGTCACGTTAAGTGCCACGCGGCATGATAACGTGTCACGACATGTGGCATGTAAAATAGTTGTTTATAATCAAAATAGTCTTTGAAAGTCCAGACGTAAGTCATTTTCATCTCTCAAATTTTAAAAATTAATCAAACTAGTCCTTATATAATTTTTTTATAATATTAAATTTACAATATTTTTTATACTACTAATTTTAATATTATTTTTTAAACCTTAATAAACAAAATTCTCTTTATATAAAATAATAAAAATAATTAAATTTTTATAAAGTTATTTTGTCATTTGTATTTTAAAATTTTACATTTTCAAATTGTAATTTTTTATGTGAATTTTTTTATTTAAATGAGTTTATCAAATTATTATTGATTATACATTTAAAAATTTAATATTTTAAATCTCACTAAATAATATAGTAGTTATTTTAAAATTTAAATCTTTTAAATTATTTAAAAATTATAATTTATATTATTGTTTAATAAGCAACAATTTTTTAATATTTTGTAAAGTTTGGAATTGAAGCAAAATTTGTGGATCTTCTTAAATTTTGACTCTAAGTATCAATACAATTACATCCTATATGTAAGTAATACCGTAATGGAAAAAAAAGATGTAGTAGAAAAAAAATAGTGGTATAACTTTGTTTAAGTTAACATTCATAAATTTTGATTTTGAGCATATATAACTTTGTTTAGGTTAATAAATACATACATTTTAATTTTGAGTATATATATATATTCCAGCAAAATGTAATAATGTAAGAAAAATGTTTTAGAATAGAAAAGAATAAGAGAGATTTTGAGAAGAATTAAAGGAGAGATATAATTTTATTGAAAAAAATTTTACGAAGAAAAGATACAATTACTAATGTTTTGGTTGTCAATTACATTTCTATTAAAATTAGTAGTATAAAAAAATATTTCAAATTTAATATTATGAAGAAAAAATAAAAAAATTATATAAGGACTAGTTTGATTGATTTTTAAAATTTGAGGGATGAAAATGACTTACATCTAGACTTTCAATGACTATTTTTATTATAAAAAACTTTTTTACATGTCAAATGCCATGTGTCACTGACCTGGCACGTGGCATGCCACGTATCACTGACCTGCTACGTGGCATGACAAGTCATCATCTAACTGGCGGAAGGACTAATTTGACTTACATTTTATTTTTCAAGAACTAATATAACTAAAAAAATCATTTGAGAACTAGTTTAAAAAATGAGTGATCTTTTAGAAACGAATTTGAGTATTAATCCGTACTAAGTATTATGAAACAACCAAATTGACTTAAATTTAATCACAAATTATGTATATGTGCTATTAAAAAAAGAAAGAGTATAGGGAACAGCGTTTAAATATAGAGAAATATTTTTTTTTTGAAAAACATAAATAATAAATTAAAAAAATTAATTTTAATTTTAAAATTTAAATTTTAAATTAATTGAATTTATTCATATTTAATGAATTTAAAATGTAGTCTATTGTTTATATTATTCACTATTTTTGTTATTTATCTAATAAAATTATTAAAAAAAAAAAACACCCACTCAGGACGCACGCATGCACACATAATTGTCCATGTTTTCTCTTTAAAATAATAAAATATTATAAATATAACAGCTAGCACAATAGATAGTTAAATATAGCTAGGGAATAAATGTCACTAATGATAATTAGAAGTTTAACCTATTTTTGGTGCTCATTTCCACTTATACCTAATGAGTAATGACTTCTCTGCCTAATAATACGCTTCAAATAAACCTGTTTTAATTTATTTTTTTTTCCCTTAAAAAGTACACAATGAATCAATGATAAAGAAAGTTGCATTTGCATGGCATGTGATGCCATCCTCCCACAAATTGAAAATAATGATAGTATGATACAGTATTATTCCCCCTTTTTCTAGTGACCAAAATGTTTTTTATTAATAAATAATGCAAAATAGATATCCTTTCTTGTTCCAAGAAAAAAACGCCAAGAAATAATTTTAAATACACCGTCTAACTCAAACTTTCGTTTTCATTCAGCCAGAGACACGTGACCATTGCATGGCATTTCTTTTCTGATCTTCTTTACTTTCGGTGCAATCTTGCACAATAATAATAATAATAATAATAATAATAATAATAATAATAATAATAATAGTAAGAGGAGGAGGTTTGATTTATATTTTTTTATATTAATCGTATTTTCTTGACGGGGTATATTAGTGCAGAACGACGATATTAGTATTTTGTATATAATATTAAGTATTAGTACTATAATAAAATTTTATATTGTCAGAATATTAAAATTATTAGAATAATTATTTAAATTAATTCTTAAAATTTTTAGTATCAGATATTTTAATTTTTTAACTTTTAAAAAATACAAAAGAAAAATATCTAAAATTTAACTCCAACAAATAAATCAATTTTTAACCAAAACTTTTTACCAACATCTAATAAAAAATGTTGATATGGAGGCACTGACTCACACACGTGACAGTCAAATATCTACATGTGTGAGTAGAATAAATGAATCTATGTCCCCGTATGAAATACTATGCAGTTGTAGTCATAAAATCTTCGGAGAGTTACAACTGTTGGGATGAAAATATTTGGAAAAAAGAAAAGTTTTACAACATTCCGAAATGCAAGATTTGGATGAATAAGTGAGTAAAAAAGTAATTCAAAAGTTGTTGATGTTGATGCTCTAAAAGAATATTTTAATTAGGTAGTGTTTGTTTTTTAAATATTATAATTAAAATTAAAAAATTGAGATTTAATATTGTATTTAATAGTTAGAAGTTTGAACTAAAATTTTAGTTTTATAATATAAAATTTCAATTTTTTGGGTATTTTTAAAAATTGAGAACACAAGTTATCGAAATTTTAAAAACATTTTTGTTAATAACTATGGATATGTAGTAAATATTCTCATTTTATATCTATATTTATTTTGAACCAAATAAAATACTAAGATATAATTTAATTTTGTATATTTTATAACAAATATAATACAAAAATTTAATCTAATTTTAGTCTTAATTTCTGTCTTCTAGTTTTAGTCTCTATTTTAAACGCATCCTTAAGGTTTTGTTGTTTTGTGGAGTGAAATTGTTTAAAAAAATGAACTTGAAAAGAGAGAAGACTAGATATTACTTTTAGAAGAAGAGAAAGTAAATAAATAAAAGCGTAGAAGATGATACCCATGAATTTCAATTCTAAACTTGTATTCAATCAGCATGGAAATTTCATGTTGTTGAATATCATGTTTTGAGAAGATGAAAGAAATAGAAGAAGTCAAGAATATTGAATTAAGAATTGATTTGATTCCTTGTAATAACAAACATAATTAATAATATTTTAATATATATCTATATATATATATTTTATGAATATTGTAAGTATTAATGAATTGGTAATTAAATATCACAATCAAACTCATTATTCAAGTAAAAACATTATATGATTAATTCTTTACAAGCAAAAACCAATTTATATATGGAAAGAAAGCTGATGCACATTGGATGGAATTAAAGAAGGAAGAATTTCCTTTTCAATGTCAAAGACCACAACCATTAATGTGCAAATGACTAAATTATATTAGAAATGATTCCAACATTGAAAAAACCAATCAAGCTCTATGTACGAAGCTATCCAATAAGAAAGAAGGTAACTATTCGAGCTTATTTCAGAATATACACAATTTTTGTTATTTTGTCATTTGAGTGCATTCATATATTGTTTTTTTGTCTAGATTTAAGTTTAATTATTTTGAGAGATACAAAAAATAAAGAGAATAATGCACATAAAAGTTATTTAATTTTTTGTTTGAATATTTTAATTTCAAAAATGTATTGGCCGTTAGAGTGTATTTGGTTCTCCTTAATTAGGTTGCGTTAATACTTAAGTGATTATTAAATTTGAGATAGCTTAGATGATTTACAAGAATGTAAATATCTTAGAATTGTTATTTGTAATCTTCATTAATTATATTAAAAATTTTATCGTTATCATAATAAAGACTAAACATATGTCACATTATATTTCATAATTAAATCAAAATATATTTATATATATTTTTTATCTTTTATTTTACATTATAAAACGAGACAAAATTATAAATAATCTCTTGAATTTAGTATATTAAACAAATTATTTTATTAAATATTAATTTTTTTTTTGATTCAACTTCCTTCTTAACTTATTTGAGAATTTTCCCAGAAAGTGACTCCATTTTGCTTTTTCCAATGAAAATCTGACTACTATTATTGTTCAAGAGAACAAAAAATGATTTGTCTTACTTGCATCATAGACACTTGATAATTACGTGTATGAGTGTATATGTGTCAATCTCTTTATATCAATATTTTTTAGGAAAATTTTTAAGGATATCGTCGATTTTTAAGGATATCGTCGTACCGGTGTCGGTGTTTTAGGGATTTTTAACCGTTGATCTTAATTATAAAAAAAATATACAATATATATAATTAAGATCAATAATTAAAAATTATTGATACATTAATATAATAATACATTTAAATTTTTTTTTATTTTTTATTGGTCACTGATAAAAAAAATAACCAAAAATTAATTGTCTGTCAAAATTAAATTTTAGATATTTGTTTTGGTGTACTTTACAGAATGAAGAATAAAAATGTTTGATATTAAAAATGTGAGCGACTAATTTAAATAATTAATAAAAAAATGTTATATTCAAATGATTTTTTATTATCTCTGGCATTTTAGATGGAAGATACATTTCTGTCCTTATAAATTTTAACATAGCATAAGTTTGTGTATTATTTACACTTTATTAACTCGAAACTGTTTTTAATATTTTTATTTTTATTTAATTTAATTAGTTATCTTCCCCCATGTGAACCACAAGATCTCAATTATATATCTATTATCATACACTCATACTCTCTACTTTTTTTAAATAACTCTCTCTTTTACTCTCTATTTATAGACAATTTAATTAATATATAGTTCTGTATTCATATATTTTGTTTTTGTCTTTTTGAATGACAGGCACAGAATATTTTATGGGGTTCACTTTTAGATATACCACGTCCACCGGCTCAATCAATATTAATGCTACTAATTATTAATGGCTTTACATTAATAATAAAAATTCAGTTTCAGAAAGCTACTTTTACTACTATAATAAACTCAACTTTAACCGTAAGATTTAATTAAGACGTTAGCTGTAAAACTTGTCAATAATGACATAATAAATATGTTACAAACTACTTTCAATATTAGTCTATGATTTATGATTTATTTGTGTGATGAAAATTCAAGATTCAATTTTCAATATTGTTTTGAATAATAATATAATAATAAGGTACTATTATATAACTACTGACTCAGAATGGAATAATACTAAGAAGCATATTATACTGTGCTTAAAAAACTAATATCGAAAATGTTTGATAACAAAAAAAATTAGTTAAAATAGGCATAATTTATCTTATTTAACATTCATTAATTATTGTCTTATTTAACATTCATTAATTATCGTAATAATTAATAAATACTAAATAAGATAAATTCTGACTATTTTTTTTTGTCTCTCTAATAGTACCGAACTAATATATAGACAATTGGTTTATACACTTTCGAAAAAATTATTAGAGAATAAATTTGACAGATTTATTATATAAATTTTTAAAATAAAATCATTCCATTTCTAACTAATTTGACACACAGTTAAAGTTTGCATAACTCGTAATATGCATTAGATATTTAATTATTTATATGTACTATATAATTATATGGTACATCTAAATGATAGGAATTATTTAGTGTTTAATTTAAAAATAATATTTCATATTCAAATAAAATATGAAAAAAAATTATTTCATGCATTAAATAAATGCACAATTTTAAATTTATCATATAATTATTACACAATAGAAATTAGAGAAATAATAATATTATTCTTATTTTCTATAATATCATTTTTCATATAATTTTTTTGTATTATATATTTGTATAAATTTATAAAAAAATAATAATATTATCAAAATAGAAGTGGTATTATCATTTTTTTAATATGTACATACAAAATTAACTATTAAATCAGTCTTTCATGTAAAGTATATATTAAAATATAAAATATAAAATACACATTAAAAATAAATTAAGTACTACTAGCACTAGCGACTAAACAAGTACGACTACTTACTTACCACTTTTTTATTATTTTTATAAAAATAATTTCATTTGATTTTCTAATATATTATTCATTCCTCATTTTGTTAATTAAGTTTTTTTTATCATTTAGTTATTATCCTAATTTTATTTATATAATTTTTTTTAAATAATATCACTAAAAGATTAAAGACATTTAAAATACTAAATTATAAAAATACACAATAAACATATATTTATCTTATTGAAAAATAATAGTTCAAAAATTAATGGATATAATTTTTTATCAAAAAAAGTAAATATAAAATAAAATATATGTTAGTTATTTACAAAATATAAATTATACTTAAATGTCATAGAAGAATAACCCATTAAATACTATATGTTATATATAAATATATGATAGTTTGTTTGGTGGCTAATTCTTTGGGCAAATAGAAATTTTTTTTATGTAAAATCAGCAAGTCTTAAAAAAAAAAAAACTCTGCATATAATAAACTAATTACCATACCGTTTCATCATGAATGTGAAACTCATTTCAAGATGATACTGAATGAGTTAGATTAATAAGAAATTATTAATTCCATTACAATATTTAGTAATAATAAGATAACAGCCAAAGCATAGTTTATTTACACCACTTGGATGAAAAAGTAACAGCATTATTGTATTTATTATGGTTTCCAAGATATTCCACTTATAACCTCCCCAATTCCCATCTCCATTTCCAATACAGCACAAAAGTCCATAGCAAAAGTGGTAAAATAAAAAAGGGATACACATTATTCAATCACAAGAATGAAAAAGATTTCTTTATTCATTGTTTTTTTGTTTCATGGAAATGCTTTTTGCCTTTTTGAGCATCAAATTTTGGTATTAATAAAATAAACACACCCATATATATATTTTTTTAAAGCTTCAAACAACAAATATCTTTGCTTGTATGTGAAGTTGAAACTTGAAAGTTGAGAGTTGAAAGCACTTTATTGCTACACAAAAAAGAGTGGACTCATATCTCATCTTTGACAATTGACACAGTCATAGGTTTATAGTCTTCCCTACTTAAAAGGGTCTTTTGTTCACACATTCTTGTTTCTTTCTTTGATCTTTGATCTTATTTTCCATCATCATCATCATCATCTTTGTGTTGTAGCCATCATCAAATTGCAACAACAGCATCAAACACATCACATAAAACAAGATTTAACAATGGCCAAATCCAACACTACTACCAAAAACACAACCTTAACACCAAAACCAACATGGGTTTTGCCTTACAGAACAAAAAATCTGAATGAAGTCTACACTCTAGGAAGAAAATTGGGTCAAGGTCAATTTGGAACCACATACCTTTGCACACACAAAGCAACAGGATGCAAATATGCCTGTAAATCAATCCCAAAGAAGAAGCTTTTCTGCAAAGAGGATTATGATGATGTTTGGAGGGAGGTTCAGATAATGCACCATTTATCCGAGCACCCTAATGTGGTGAGGATCCATGGAACCTATGAGGACATCTCAAATGTTCATTTGGTTATGGAGGTTTGTGAGGGTGGTGAGTTGTTTGATAGGATTGTGAAGAAGGGTCAATACAGTGAGAGAGAGGCTGCAAAGGTTATTAAGACCATTGTTGAGGTTGTTGAGTCTTGTCACTCTCTTGGGGTCATGCATAGAGACCTCAAGCCTGAGAATTTCTTGTTTGATAGTGTTGAAGAAGATGCTAAGCTTAAAGCCACTGATTTTGGTTTGTCTGTGTTCTACAAACCAGGTTTGTTTCCTTTGCTTCTAGCTTCTGGTTCAGTTACTTATAGATCCCTCCTTGATACTACTTAATGAGGAAAGCATAGTATTTAAGCAAATGTTTAAGAATGTTTTGTTGCTCGATTAGGGTGACCCGTTTATTCGATTGTTTTTGACATTTTTAAGAACTAGAAAATGCAGACAATGCTTTTGTGATTTGATGTATTGGTTAAATATCATGGCCATATGGTGAAAATATTGAAATTATGGATCTTCAATTGATTGTAGTTTGTAATGGTGTTTCATCATTTGATTTGGAATCTGATCAATTTGAGAAAGAGATATATATATCTGAATATTTGAACTCTGGAAAATGGCTATGTATGTATCTTCAAGTGCTTTTGAACTTAAGATCCTTGCCTTGAAGACAATTAAATAGTTAAATTTCTCAATCTCTTTAAGGCATAGTTTACTGTTTAAAAATGATATTTGATTGTCTGTGCTTTTCAGGTGAATCTTTTACTGATGTTGTTGGAAGCCCTTACTATGTTGCGCCGGAAGTCCTGCGCAAACATTATGGACCAGAGTTAGACGTGTGGAGTGCCGGCGTTATCTTGTACATCTTACTAAGTGGAGTGCCACCATTCTGGGCAGGTACTACTCCCTCTGTTCCAAAATATCTGTATTAATTTCGAAACTGTATCTAGATATATTGAATTATGAAAGTACCAAAAGTTAAAAAGTACTAATGCAAATTATTTTATCAACAGAAACGGAGCAAGGGATCTTCAGGCAGATTTTAATGGGAAAACTTGGTTTCCACTCTGAGCCATGGCCTAGCATTTCCGGCAGCGCCAAGGATCTAATCCGGAAAATGCTAGACAGAAATCCAAAAACAAGGCTCACAGCTCACCAAGTACTTTGTAAGTCTATCATTAAATCTTGAAGAGCACGTAACTTGATTTGCACGAAACAGCTCATAGCTCATCCTTTTCTGTGTCAGGTCACCCGTGGATCGTTGATGACAATATTGCGCCGGATAAACCTCTTGATTCTGCTGTCTTATCGCGCCTGAAGCAGTTCTCTGCAATGAATAAGCTTAAGAAGATGGCGCTGCGCGTAAGGCTTTCTTATAACATCTTGTTAAGGCTAAGAATGCAGTAATCTGTTCCTGTTAGAATGAGAAAGTAATTAATTATATTTGCTAAGATAAACTTTCCATTGAATTGAAAGAAATTAATGAATGTAACTAAGATCACTTTCTTCAAAGCCTTGGCCTGAATTTCAAGCAACAATTATTATATCTATAATCTATAATTTGTAAGACACCAAAAGTTTTGAGAGCTTTTCACTTTTTTCAGCTTAAATCTTACATTTGGAACTCTATCAGAACCTCATTGTTTTCACCAGGAGCTTGAAACTGATCCTAATTCTACAATTTCAAAAGTTTTGCTTACTCGTTCCAGGTTATTGCTGAGAGGCTCTCTGAGGAAGAAATTGGTGGTCTGAAAGAGTTGTTTAAGATGCTTGATGCAGACAACAGCGGAACCATAACATTTGAAGAGCTAAAAGTTGGTTTAAAGAAAGTAGGATCTGAACTTATGGAATCCGAAATCAAGGATCTTATGGATGCAGTAAGATCAATGTTAACATTTGTTTAGTGAATCCAATTTTCCAAGTTAAGGATTAGACATAATCTTATGATGTTGTATGAAACAGGCTGATATTGATAACAGTGGTACAATTGATTATGGTGAATTCATTGCTGCTACTGTTCACTTGAATAAGCTTGAGAGAGAGGAGAACCTGTCGTCAGCATTCTCTTATTTTGACAAAGATGGAAGTGGCTACATAACCATTGATGAGATTCAACAAGCTTGTAAGGAGTTTGGTTTGGATGATGTCCATATTGATGAAATGGTCAAGGAAATTGATCAAGACAATGTAAGCATTGTTTTATCCTGCAATTATAAATTGAGATCAGATTCATTACTAGGGATTAATAGAAGACTTGTGATGCAGGATGGACAAATAGATTATGGTGAATTTGCTGCCATGATGAGAAAGGGCAATGCAGGCGGGGCGATCGGAAGGCGAACTATGAGAAGAACACTCAATTTCAAAGATGCTCTGGGAATCCCAAGGGATGGATCTGATCAATCTGCTGATGATTACCTTTAGTAATTGTTTGGTGAAAATTCTGAACAATGAAAAACTTTGGTGACATGAACCAAATTTTGTATTTATGAGAATAAACCCATTATTATAAAGGTGTTTTTCTTTAGATGTACACAAGGCTAAACACATGCTAATTCTATTAAAAGGATATAATTACAAATAATATAAAGTAAAAACAATGATAAATTGGAAGACTAAATTAAATCAGCTATCATATTTTCCACAAGACATGACTAACTATTTGAATTAAGAGTTTTGGAATTTCGAAAGTGAGAAAGTGGAAGGTTAATCACTTTAGAACTATTCCGTGGAACGCACATACAATGAAAGTTATCATTGATCCAAGGATTTGATTAATCCTTCACTTTTTTTGTTGTACAAATCTCCTTATTTTAGAGAAGCCAAATATTTGCATTGAGCAATTCCTGTCTATATTGTTGAAGAATATCTGCAGAAATTAGTCATCAACCTCAGTGTGTTCCTCTATGGACCAATGAATCTGTCAAGTATTGCTGGGTAACTAATCGAAAATTTAGGACTGTAATGTTTGATATTGTAGTTGCATCAGTAGGCACTGACCTAAAATAAGTGGTATTTAGAAGGCTAAAATGTAAATGTAAAGGCACAAGCAGCTGCAACAAATGAACCTTATTTAAAACTAAATAGAGTCAGCTAAATAGATAAACAAAATATACACTTAGCTTTTATAAGATACAAGATTCCAATAAATCTTTTTAGCATAAGTTCTGGCTCCTGAATTCATACATACCCAAAAATAAATCTTTCCTATAAATCAATATGTATAAATTATGAAATCACAAAGAGGAGCTGGTTATGGCCACTTCATGTGACAATGATGAGCTGTGTCTGCACATCAATATGAACTTATAAATCATTCAGGATAACATCTCACATGTAGCAACCATAGCATTTGCAAGAAACTAAATCAGGAGTGACGAATGCGTATATTTGCCAGTTGCGAATATTAGCCAACATGGAACTGCTTATTTCATTAGCATAGTTGCTGCCTTCACATCTTGCTGGCAAGCGGAAGATATTTGGTATGACGCCCCTGCGCAAAAATTTTGCCAGTCTTTTTCTTCCTGAACTCGACACTAACAACAGCTACTGCCTTTCCTACACGTAGGGTCTTGGCCTCAATCTCAATTTCCTCCTAACATAACAGAAGGCCACAAATAAAAAAGAAAAATCATCAAATCAACAACATCCAATATCATAAACCAAGAAGCGGATCCCCGCATTCCACTCATCGAAAAATAAAGTCTCATCCATACTGAACATTAAATCAATTCATGCCAAAATTAGAAAGGAGCATAGTTCACAAAATCATAAGCAATTGCAATAGTTTAAAGAGGGTGTCAATAAATAAAATCATAGGTTTTATCTTTGAGGGTCTCCCAATTTTTGTTTCTTGACCAGATATCAGACTGAATAGAGCTTGTAGCAGTGACCAAATTCACGGTAGCAAGACGGACAAAGAGCGAAAGATATCATATCATACTGCAATCTATCCGCACTCAGATGAATAACAATAAATTCAAACCTTTTTCTTTTAAAAATAATAGGTACTCTAGTTTGAGCTAGGCCAATATCATATTGGGAATAAAGCTCTCCCTATATATATATACTCCTTTGTTTCATAGGACTCAATATCACTTGAACCAACAATACGGTTGATCAATTCATGAAAGCCAAAGGGACCATTCCAACAGCTTCTTGAGGCATCAATGATCAAACCGAACAAAGCAAACCATTACCAAATACGTCACAGCCGCAAAACAATTTATACAAAGAGCAAATCAAGCAACTTGAATTTGTCAAAAGATTCCACATATTTTCACAATTGATAGCGGCCAATTTCATTTTGTTTCCCCCTAAAAGAACACAAAAGAAAAGAAAAGGTAAAGATAAATAGAAATGAATGATGATAGATAGATAGATACAAACATGAGCATATGCAGCATCTAAGTATGTAACATTGATCTCCACAGAAACCCCAGTCCTGCCAGACATATGCCCTAGGGTGGGAATCGCAGCTGAACCCACCACATCCACCATGGTGGCGGTGGCGCCGCCGTGCAACGAGTTGCCGGAATTCTAAGAAACAAGAGAGCGATTAGCGAAATTGAGAGAGTAAACAGAATAGAATCGAAATTGTTGAGGATTGAGAGATAAGAGCGAAGGAACGAACGAGTAAACGAGGAGGGATTTTCATGGAGCAGAGGACTCGGCCCGGTTCAACGAGATCGATGCGAAGTGCATTGATGACTAAGGGTTCCAAGAATCTTGGAGGGAGTTCATCAACAAGCGATGACGTGTCACCTCCTGGTTTCTCCAAGTACTTCTTCACCGATTCCAAGTTCATTTTCCTTCTTTCTTTCTTTCTTCTCTGCGATGCGATTTATCGAATACACTCGCTGTTTTCCTTGTTCCTCTTGTTCCTCAACCTCCCCCGTTTTGATTTTCCGTCCGTCTTTGCATTTCAGTCAACCAAGTCATGCCATCATATTATTACTAACTTTTTTTCATACAATTAAATATGTCTAAATTTTGAGTAATTATCCAAATTAACGCTAATGATTTTAAAGTGGACATTTTAATTTTTTTAAAAAAAATAATTTTTAGATTAATTTTTAAAATTTTATTCCGACAGATTTTTTATATAATAATCATTAAATTAGTTCTAAAAAATTTTAAAAACGGATATTTTAGTCTAAAAAAATTAATACATAAATCAATTTTAATGTTAATCTATTTTACTTTTTTCGGATGTCAATTTTTATTATTAACTTAGATTTGTGTATATGCACGATGACATTAATATATTCATTTTTTTCATTAAAAATAAGTAAGACGAATAATGATATTTTGAAATCTAAATTAAAATATTATTTTTAATATAAACATATTTTTTTAATAGAATATTTTTTTATTATATTAAATACAAAAATATCAAATAATTTTAATATTGAATTTCTTGTAGAATAATTTTTAATAATTTTATTAAAAATTATTTATAAAATTAATATAAAAAATAATTATTTTTACTGATATATAATTATGTAATTAAATACATGTATAAAATTATTTTAGTACATTAATTAAAATTAAATTTATTATTTTTAAATTATAAATTTAAGTTTTGAAAAAATGGTATTAGAGTTTCAGATCCAGAAGGTCAAGAGTTCGAACCTTGGTGAATCCAAAATTAGCTTTTTATAACGTGAGATGTTTATTATCCCTAGTATCTGGATGGTTATTCTGGATAGTATAGGTGATGTTCATTTTATTCATAAACCAAAGATTTAGCCCATTGTACACATTGTACATTTAGGCCATTGGCTCCCTAGCACTACTCAATATTTAAATATAAAATTATTTTTATTTTATTTTTTATAATTTTTTTTAAATGACTAGAAAAAAGATATTTTTTTATAAGATGAGCCAAACAAACCTTATATATATGCGCAAGTGAAGTGAGGGCAAGTTGGAAGAAACCTTTTGCTTTATAAATATCCGCACTTAGTTACGCACTCGAAAAAGCTAACTCTCCGTCGTATCCTTCTCATTCCTTTTAGATCCTCGATTCTACCGCCGCCACCGCCTGCCTTATCCCTCTCTCCGCCGAATATGGCGCCGCCGACGGCCGCAGCTCAAGGCGGCCAGGCACCGCAAGGGAGACAACAGCAACAACAAGGAGGCTTTGGCCTCACCGGAATTATCCGCATGGCGGTTTTCTGGTACTTCGCCTCCAAACTGTTCTCTCCTAAAAAACCTACCGAACCTTCTGCTCTCATCAACAATCTCTTCCAGAAAGGCCAACCACTGGTTCGTTCTTACACTCACTCTCTCAGTTCTTCGTGATCTCTCTCTTTCACTGTCTCTCACTAACTTCCATGCTGTTATGCTCGTTGATTAATCGATTTATGTGGATTTCGGAAATTTCAGTGCCCTTCTTTAGGTTGCGCCCTTTGTGCTTAGTTACTTAGACTGAGTTATGAATTTTGTAACTTCTAGGTTCGGTTTTTTTATTAACTGAAATTTCCTTCTGCACGGTTTCGTTGTGCAGTTTAGGTTGGATGATTTTTTTACTATCGAGTATGCTCGTTGGGTCAGTTTATTTGAACGGAGAAAACCTGTGAATAAGAGAGCTTTACTTTTTCGTAGTTGGCCGATTTGGTTTGAATCATATCAGTCCGAGTATGGTCAACTAACTCTGAATATCTGATTTAGACTTGCAAAAAATCATAATTGAATGTGAAAAGAAATTGTACGGGAAAAATTAGGGTTTTATGTAAAATAGGACAATTGCTCAATAAGGGATGCTAGGTAAAACTGAAGGCTAAATTGAGAGTTTTATGGATGATGAAAGTGAGTGGATCCTAACGGAACAGAAAGGGAAGTTGAGGGGTGAAGTGGAATACAATAGCTGCTCTTTTCTTGCCGTTAACCACCATTTTCTACATGCAATGATTACAATCATAGCCTATGAAAGCTTATTATTCTACAAAGGTTAACTCATGGTGAAAGATATGGAGGAAATTAATTTAGAGTTTGTGGGTATTATTATCTTATCTGTCTGTGTTCTGCTGTTGGAGACTTGGAGTAAATTCAAAGTGTTTGCTATAATCCTATGCCATATTGCTTCTTGTCTTGGTACTTGTTAATGTTCTTTTTTTATGGTGATTTTGTTTAGGACATGTGGTTATATATCTCTGAGCGTGAGAAGTTCAACGACTTTGGTCGTGAAAGTGCTCTTGTTTGGCATGAAACCAATATTCCATATGCTGTTTGGGGACCTGAGAGTACCAGGACTCTTACTTTGAAGTATCACGCATCTGAGGTATGACTTCCTGACTTGCTACTTCTTGTGGTGCATGATTTGCTTTCACTGATTACTGAAGAAAGTTTAAAAGTATTTTGTTTTCCCCAAGTATATTGGACTTTGTTGTGACTTGTTCTTTATTTCAGGCTTTGAAGAACAATGGGAGTCTGTATGCTCATGTTTTCTTTGCACATTCTGGATACTCGCCTGACCCAAGTGATCCAGAATACCAACCTCAAGCAGCATTTGGAAGAACACATCGTATGATTTCTTATTTATTTTCCCTTCTTGTTGATACTTCTGTTACTTTTTTAGTTTAAATTTAAGGTTTTACAAGACAGCAATATTTTTTATTGGCTTCAGCTATTGTGATATACTTGCCCAAGTCGAAAGCAGATAAAAAGAAAAGTCTATTGGGGAATTCACCGGATTCTATTGAGGGCCAAGCGACATCCAAGGTGTGCTCTTAACTCGTTTTTCAATTATTCAGTGTTGCTTAACATGATGGCACTTGCTGATTTTATGCGATGATCTCAATACATAGCAATTTTGGTTATTGTAGGTGGTTGATGATACTGAAGATGATTCTAAGGATGAAGGCCCTGTCGAGTGGGTTTCATATTGGAAACCAAATATAACTATAAACTTGGTTGCTGACTTCACACAGTATGTCAATTATTTTTGGTCCTTAGCTTTGCATGAGGGAAATATAAGAATGAACATCCAATTTTTGTGTCACCTTTCTTTTAGTGGTGAATTAGGTTTTCTGATTGGAACATTTCAAATTTGTAGATGATTAAGCTGCTTAACTATGATTCCATCCTAAATAAAACAGTTCAATGGGTACTTTGGGATGACAATTACTGAAATTCACCCTTTTCATGGCTCTCTATTCCTTCTCATGACTGATCATCCTTTACTTTTTAGTGTCTGAGCCAGTTGTTGATGGATATTCTTTCTAACGCTGCTTATAATGTTGTACTCTTCCTGTTTGCAGGTATCCAAAAACAGGCATACCACCAAACATTGCTCCATGTATCCTTGTTTTCTGTTAATTTCTTTTTCGCTACCTTCCCATTGTAGTTTGTTTTGGCTTTAGTTTTTGTATACTATATCTTCTGTATAGAGTATGGTTATATTATATGCAACATTAATGTAAAATAATGGAGAACTTCTAGATGGAGGATCTTGTACAGCTTATTGTCACTGTGGTTGTATTCTATTCACTTTTAATTTTAAAATATAAATTCCATCTTAACCCATTCATACGTTTGCACCAACAACTTTATGCTCTCCTTTCATGTTCTGTTCCAGCAACTATGAAATGCAAGTTAGCTGATCATATGTATGAGTTTCTTTAACTACAATGCCCAGACATGAATATCGATCCTTTCACTGGGAACTACTATCCAACTGTCTTTTTCAATGAGTTCTGGTTACTCAGGGATAAGTTGATAGCTTTGAATGAGACAGTAACCGAGTTACCACTTAATCTGGAGGTTGGTCCCATTAGTATGACAAAGTGGCAATTATTCATGCAGATCGACCAGTCATTTCAGATTCATCGTAATTATGGAAGCATGCTTGAAGGCGAAGCTGATGAATTAAAGGTCTGTTATCTAGAAATTTTTGGCAAAATTTTGTGTGATTTAATTCATGATGTGGGCATATCTAGTAGAGTTAATCGATATGTTGGAATCTTCTTGTTGAATGTTGAGAATAATTTGCAAGTCCTGTGTTTTTCCTATTTCTTGACTAGTTGTTTTTACTTACGTCAGAGGGTATTCTTGGAAGGAAATCCTTACCTCCTGGGAGTTACGATGATCGTATCTTTACTTCATTCTGTTTTTGACTTCTTGGCTTTCAAGAATGGTAAGTCATTTTGTATCACAATATTCAGGAAAGTTGCTCCATCAAGGAGATTCTGATGACTTTGGTTAGAGTCATAGCCTTTCATCTGACCGTTCTCTTTTTTCCCAGATATCCAATTTTGGAACAAAAATAAATCCATGGAGGGACTGTCTGCAAAGACAGTTGTTGTGAGCTTTATTTGTCAGCTTATTATCTTCCTTTATCTGCTTGACAATGACACCTCCTGGATGATTCTTGCAAGCTCTGGAATTGGTGTTGTTATTGAGTTCTGGAAAATTGGAAAAGCCATGCGTATAGAGGTATTGTCTGTGATTTTTTTTTTCATTTAGTATATCACCATATTTGATAATTGTGATTGTCGTGTAAAACTGCCATTCCTGAGAAATGACTTCTAGCTAACTTCTGTGTATTTTCATGTATACCAGTACTTACTGGCACTGTTTTATCGACCTTTTTGTTTGAATGAGAATACTCTTATGTTCTTCAACGCTGTTTGATTTCTGCAATCTGCAATTTATTCTATTCTTTGTTTCCAGATTGATAGGACAGGAAAGATACCTATGTTGAGGCTCCGAGATCGAGAGTCATATGTAAGGAACAAGACAAAGGAGTATGATGATATTGCAATGAAGTATTTATCCTATGTTCTATTTCTCCTTGTTGCTGGCTTCTCCATTTACTCATTGATGTATGAGCGTCACAAGAGTTGGTATTCTTGGATTTTGTCTTCACTCACAAGCTGTGTCTACATGTTTGGTAAGCACTCTTCTAGTTCATTCAACTATAATTGTATTCTGGAGGAGATACTACCAGTTATATATATAACTTGCCTTAGTTTGATCTCTAATCTCTACTGGAAACTGGCGCAGGTTTTATTATGATGTGCCCTCAGTTGTTCATCAACTACAAGCTTAAATCTGTTGCTCATCTACCTTGGAGACAAATGACTTACAAGTTCCTCAATACCATCATTGATGATCTTTTTGCCTTTGTCATCAAAATGCCAACACTACATCGTCTCTCTGTCTTCCGCGATGGTAAGATTGGGATCATGACCACATGCTATTCTGCAACTGCCACATATACCATGCATAATATCCTTTAGGAGTATATGCATGTAATATAGAACACCTTGCTCTTTTCCTTTTCCTTTCCTCCTACAAATGACATGCCAATCTTCGACTATTTGCCTTTCTAGAGATTCGGAGGTGGTACCAAATTTATAGAATAGGTCTGGCAGCACTTGTTTTGTTGTGCTATATTGCAGCTTTGTTTAACCTTTCATGACTGTGGGAACGGTTAACCTTTTTCTGTGACAGAATAGGTGGCCTTTTGTCTTTCAATCTACTAGTATGGTGCCCAATGCCTGATGTTCATCCTAGTTCATTATTTAGGGTCCATGCAAATGTTAATTATGTCGCCCTTGTCATTTTCTAAATATATTTCCATTAACTTGATATCTTTTACCCTTTCCTTGATTTCAGATCTCATCTTCCTCATATATTTATACCAACGGTGGATCTATCCAGTGGATAAGAAACGTGTAAATGAGTTTGGTTTTGGAGGCGAGGATGACGATCAGGCTGTAGAATCTTCAGAGGTGGTTGCTGCAAAGGAAGAAGAGAAGAAAACCAATTGATTTAGTTTCCTGTCGGCCACTTTTGATAGAATTCTACAGTGAACACCATAAACTGCAGAATTCAAATGGGGACTAATTTATTTTTCTCCCCCATTTTTTTTCTTTGCTTTACATTTGCTATTAGATAGGACTGAAGGATGAAGTATCTATACAGCTTTTTGTTTGTGTTTTGTGAAGTAGAATTTCCTTAACAAGAATATCTTTAGTGTTATTTATTTATATTTGTCATCTCAGATGTCACCGGTTACATGTATTTTTTTTACCACTTTCCTAGTGTATTTTTTAAAAATTAAATTATCTTTCTACTAAAATTGTTTGTATTGTAACTTTGAAAGTTGTGTTGCACATTTTTATTATCATCTAGGCCACACCAAACTAGATTAGTGGCTTACTCTTCCACCATCTTCTCCCTCCTCTCATCATGCCAAGAGCAGCATATTTTGATATGAGAAAAGAAAAAGTTACATGAACAATAGAAAAATGAACGAGGATTTGGTCCTGCTAGAAGACTAATTCCTAATGGTTCAACATGGCATCTTTAATAAAAGAATGTCTGGAAACGGAGCTCCCAGCGAGTGTAGTTGGAATGAGGGGAATAGTGGAATACGTGGTGAATGGTTAATCTTGCCAATAGAAAGCTTACGTGGCGTGATCCACTCCTCGGAAATCTAATTATGATAATAATGTGTGGATAAGAATCTCCAGTGTGTATGCCACACACACACAAAGGCACTAAACTCCAATTTCTATTTTTACTTTTTCTACATTCATAACATTATACTTTCTCTCTCCAACTCACAACTCTTCCCACAAGCTCCTCAACTGTCCTACAGAGGTACCCCTTCCTCTACTTCAACTTCTCTGCCTCCGAAACCATAACGCCATCTTGCATTGACTATGCAGTATAAATTACCAGTATTGTTATCTTTGAATCTTGTTGATGTCTATTTTTTACCTCTATTTTTGGGTCCAGAATTCCACTTTGGATGGGTGATTCGAGCATGAAAGGTTTAAATTATCATTATCACTAATAGTTAACAATCTTTCAGGAGGAGCTGCCAAGGGTAGAATCATGGATAGCACCCAAAAGGGAGCCCTTATAAGCAATGAAGGTCTTAAAGATTTACCACTCATGGTATATTCTCCACTGCTCTACTTTATGGCAAATTCATTATGCCCTTACTCAGTTACATTTACTTTAACATGTGACTGTGACTGTGATTAGCCTTAACTATTCCCATCATGTCGAGCCTTTAGACAGCAATACTGATCTTCATTTCTGTGAAGTATAATAACAAACAAGAAAAGGATATGAACGTAATTATGCAAACAGAATTAGAATCAGGGTAGTTAAAATTCTATTAGGTTCTGTTTAGTTATTTAGTGCTGGTAGTCTTGCTGGCCAAGGCAGAGGTAATGCATGTATATATAAGTGTAGAGCATGTATAATCAGTTAGGCTACTTGTTCTTCATTTTTACCAATATTGAATAATCTTCTTCAAGTTTACTGTTTCTTGCAACACACTCAACACTGTTGCTTTCAACTTCCTCCATACAATAATCTCAAATCATGAGTTATTCTTTCTCGAATGATTATGTGATTAGAAACATCCATGTTTTATTTGAAAAGTTACCCTGAATATTAGTATATTACAGTTAGTACTTAGGAACTCATAAACTTGTTATTGTATGATGGGCTCATAGAAGCTTATTGTCAACTTTTGGCAATGGTGAAACAGGAACTGCAGCAATACAGGAATAACCAAAGAAAGTTAAGCTCTAGTCGAGAAGAGATTCATGATCAATCTCGCTGCCTTATCTGCACACGGGACAACAGTTGTCAAACAGTTTATTCAAGAACCAAACTGATGAATACTTTGATTGGAAGGGGGAAGCCACAGGAAGCTCAGTCCATCTTCAATAGTTTAACAGAACAAGGACATAGGCCAACTCTTATAACATACACAGCTCTTGTGGCTGCCCTCACCCGCCAGAAGCGTTTCAAATCCATTAATTCGCTTCTTTCTAAAGTTGTAGAGAATGGAATGAAGCCTGATTCAATACTTCTCAATGCTATGATCAACGCCTTTTCCGATTCTGGCAAGGTTGATGAAGCCATGAAAATCTTTCAAAAGATGAAGGAGTATGGATGTAAACCTACAACTAGTACTTATAATACTCTCATTAAAGGATTTGGAGTTGCCGGAAGGCCTTCCGAAGCTATGAAATTGCTAGAGATGATGGGTCAGGATGAAAATGTAAAAGCTAACGAGAGAACATATAATATTCTCAACCAAGCCTGGTGCACCCAGAAGAATCTTGAAGAGGCATGGAATGTTATGTACAAGATGGTAGCGTCGGGCCTGCAGCCCGATGTTGTCACCTTCAACACGTTCGCAAGGGCTTATGCTCAGAATGGTGAGACAGAAAAGGCGGAAAGGTTGATATTGAAAATGAAGTACAATAGAGTGAGACCTAATGAACGAACTTGTGGTATCATAATAAGCGGTTATTGTAAAGAAGGCAATATGACAGAGGCCTTGAGGTTTCTTTACAGAATGAAGGAGCTTGGAGTTCAACCGAATCTTGTCATTTTCAACTCTCTAATCAAAGGATATTTAGACATTACAGACACAAATGGGGTAGATGAGGTGAGTTCTCATATCTGATGCTTTTTATGAGATCAACATTTTCCTTTAAGCATTCCCCTCTATAATAAAAGAGAGCAAGATTTTTATATTGAGATAGTAATCTTATGTTGCATGTATATTTTGTGCTTGTATCATGTTGGTCTATAAGTATTTAGTATCAGATTTGTGATAAAAATAGTAACTCACAAATGAAAATTGGGCAGGCACTAACATTGATGGAAGAATTTGGGATAAAACCAGATGTGGTGACATTTAGTACCATCATGAATGGATGGAGCTCAGCAGGTCTTATGAAAAATTGCGAGGAGATATTCGAAGACATGGTGAAGGCTGGGATAGAGCCTGATATCCACGCATACAGCATCCTTGCAAAAGGTTATGTGCGTGCTGGACAGCCACGAAAAGCCGAGGCTCTTCTGGCTTCCATGAGAAAATATGGTGTCCATCCAAATGTTGTGATCTTTACTACCATCATCAGTGGATGGTGTGCCGCAGGAAGAATGGACCGTGCTGTTAAACTCTATGACAGAATGCATGAAATGGGAACTCCGGCAAACTTGAAAACTTATGAGACTTTAATATGGGGATATGGAGAAGCAAAACAACCTTGGAAAGCAGAAGAATTACTTGTTATCATGGAAGGGAGGGGTGTTGCCCCAGAAACAACCACCATACAACTGGTTGCTGATGCTTGGCGCGCCATTGGTTTTTCCAAGGAAGCCAAGAGAATTCTAAATGCTTTAGAAGACGACACTGAGCTGGATCAGAATCTTGAAGTCAACAAGATACCGATTCAAAGCTTGGACAGGATTTATAATAAAGAGCAACTCAGTGATTCCCACTCTAATCCACTGCAGATGCCTGATGTATTGGTAACTCATCCAGGGAGAACAATGAATGGCAACATAAGAAGCAAAATGATAGTCAATGCATCTGTCATTTCGCAGAAGGCTACCACTTGCATTGTTTTCGTTCGAACAAGTTCATACAGGGTTCAGCCACTTACTGTAAGTAAGCAGCAAACTCAAAACAACATTTATAGGCCCCTCCTTGAATGTTGCAGGGCAGTGCCAATACATTGTTAAGGTGACCTTCAGCTATGGCGGCTATGCGCAAATCCTGTCAAAATAGATTTCATTTGCTTCTATGAAATTGTAAATATCATCCGTGGACCAGGGAAAAAGGAAGACACACTTGCAGTTTTTACAAAATGCTGGTGTAAAATATTCATGTTCAGTTGCCAAAGAAATGTAATGTATGAGATACACGATGATTGAAATCATTCATTTACATTGCTATGTATGGTGCACGTTTTAGGGAAGTCCGTCTTCTATAAAATACTTGTAAAGAAAGCGAAGAATACACATTATTCAGTTCTTTAGTACTTTACCAACATCACAAGCAAGAACAGATCACTATCAATCTTTCGGGTCTTAATATCTCTCCACATCAAACCATTCACCATATCTAAATGTAGCATTGCATGCCTTGCACTTTTGGTTTCAAAGTTAAAAAGTTTAATTTCGATGCACTGCAAGTGTAAAATCATTTTACATGTGTATCCAATCACATAATTTACATTAATAAAAATAATTTACATTAACAGCGTGAATGTAAAATATTTTATATTGTCACTGCATCAAATTAAACTCTTTTAAATTTATTCGTGCGTACAATCCAAATATATTTATCGTGAGTTATCTAATAATATTGAGACCCTAATTTCAAATTTTAGCATTATTAAACTACTCTTCTATATTAGCCCATAACAATAATAAAGAAGTCTTATGGCCCACAAATTCAGCCCAACAGAATACATAAATTTAGTTCTAATTTTAGTCTTTATTAGTTTATCTTATCTTATCTTTATGTTATCTTCTCTTCTTATCTTATCTTTATTTTTATCTTTCATAGGACAATGTTCTATATATATTTAATTTTACCCTCATAGTTTACAACACAATGTTCAATTCAATCAATTAATAAATCAATAAAAATTATTTCTTTGCTTTCCCTATTCTTTCACAATTTTATCATGGTATCAGAGCCTTGGTATCCTCTTTGAAGAGGATACATAAACTATCATCTTTCGATGAGAAATCACCCTATATCTTTTTCAACCACCTCTCACAATGAATAATCAATCTTCCAATTCAGTTCAAGATCCAACCAATCTTTGTTAAAGGCATCCAAGTAAAAATCCTACCCCAGTTTTGGTTACCCCGGTACTTTACCAGCAATTCCGTCTGCACCTCCTTTCTTCTGACAATTTTGTCTGCATTCTGTTTCAGCAGTCATATCTGCATTTTGTTTCAGCAGTTTAATCTGCATATGTTTTAGCAGTTTCATCTGCACTCTTATTGCGCTCCACGCGCCCTCTTTTTTTATCGCGCTCTATGCGCCATTTGAAGTTATTGCGTCATACGTACACATTTTTTTGAAGATCGCTGCTCAAGCACAGCATCTCCTTTTATATTTTTGCCGCCGGCAGCTCAAGCTCCGCTGCGCGCATTTTTTGAAGATCGCTGCTCAAGTACAGCATCTCCTTTAGTATTTTTGCCGCCGGCAGCTCAAGCTCCGCTGCGCGCATTTTTTGAAGATCGCTACTCAAGTACAACATCTCCTTTTATATTTTTGCCGCTAGCAGCTCAAGCTCCGCTGCGCGCATTTTTTGAAGATCGCTACTCAAGTACAGCATCTCCTTTTATATTTTTGCCGCCGGCAGCTCAAGCTCCGCCGCACGCATCTTCTTCCGTGTCACTACGTCAGACGCGTCTTCCTCAACAATTTCATTGGAACTTATCCAAGCTGTGGATTATTGACATCTTTCATCCACCAACTTGCGGGGGCGTATTAAACTACTCTTCTATATTAGCCCATGACAACAATAAAGAAGTCTTATGGCCCACAAATTCAGCCCAACAGAATACATAAATTCAGTTCTAATTTTAGTCTTTATTAGTTTATCTTATCTTATCTTTATGTTATCTTCTCTTCTTATGTTATCTTTACTTTTATCTTTCATAGGACAATGTTCTATATATATTTAGTTTTACCCTCATAATTTACAACACAATGTTCAATTCAATCAATTAATAAATCAATAAAAATTATTTCTTTGCTTTCCCTATTCTTTCCCAATTTTATCAAGCATTGTTAATGTATCCAAGAAAATCAACAAAGAATGTTGAATGATAATTATAAAAAGAGATCCCTTTTAATAATTTAATGTTAATGCATTATAGCAATAAGTGGTAAGTTGAAGTAATTTAGCACTTCTTTTTTTAATAAATTTGATTAGTATAGGTTATTTTAGTATATATTTGACTAGTCAATTATTCTAAACTCGTCGGATTACTTGACACTAAAACTCGAATACATATATAAAATTACTTTATATTATAAGCAAGCTTTAAGTGAGGCAATGGAGGGGCATGCTTGCCTCCAAACCTTTTATAAAAAAATAAAGGGAAAATGACACTTCTCTCTCCTGAGAGATACTAAAATAACACTTCCCTCCCCTTTATTTGTAAAATGTACAGTTTAATCCATTTAGTTAAAAATGTTAACAGAATATTTTATTTAAAAAAATTAAATATTTTATTCAATAAAATTAATATTCTAATTTACCATACTATCCTTTTATATTTATTTACTAACTAAACTCAATTTCTGAGTTAGGATTTCAATTCCCTCACAGTCGCGTTCCAGCGCTATTTCTCTTTCAATCTCTTCAATTTCCTTTGGTTGTCTCTGCCATCGCTACCTAGGTGCTGCCATTGCTGCATAGCTTTGTGTAATCATCGCCGTTATTATCAATTCAAGTAATAAGGTTTGACATCCTTTTCTCAAACTCAATTAATTTACAAAAAAAATTCATATCATTGGCAATTCTGGATATATCCCTAAACCCTTCATTTTTGCTATCCCTAAATCCTTTTCTTCGTCGTTTCTGTTATAGTTATTCATTATTAATTACGCCAATTTTTTTTTCATATTAGGAAAATGTCTACCAATATTGAAGCTATATCTAGTGTTAATGAGTACGATGGAACTGAACCCCCTATTGAACAATTATTTACCGATAGTGATGAAGAATATGATGTTAATAAGGATCAATGCGTAGAGAGTTATTTGGATGATGAGGAGTGGAATGAGGATGACTACACTTCAGAGGAAGAAAGTGAAGTAGAAGTTAACATAGAGAATGAAGGTGAGATAATGAAAAGATTTGATGTTAAAGATAATGAAAAAATTAGTCTAGAAAAGTTTATGATATTTCTTGACGTACATGAGTTCAGGAGTGTATTAAGAGATTACATAATTCAAGAGAATTTTGATATAATAAGAGTGAAAAATGAGAAAGTAAGAGTGACTGCCATTTGAGCTTCTGAAGGTTGTCCTTGGAGGATTCATGTTTCTCCTTCTACAGATGGTATTGCTTTTATGATCAAGAGTTATGAGCCAAGGCATACTTGTATTAGAAAATCTGAGAAGAGAAATGCTAATTCTACATGGACAGCAAAAAAGTTAAAACAATCTTTAAATGCTGATCCAAAAATGAGCTATGAACTCATGTCTAATGAATTGATTACTAAGTTTGGAGTTGAAACCCATCCTAAGCAATTATATAGGGCCAGAAGAAAAGGAAGAAAAGAAGTTGAAGGTTCTCATGCTTAAGAAAATAGTTAAGTTTGATAATCTGTTACTAGAAAAAAACAGGGAAAGCATAGTAAGATTGGAGTACTATGATCAAATGACATAGTAAGATTGGAGTACTATGATCAAAAAACAGGGGGAGCAATTATATATACAAATGTATTTTTTTACCTTTTCAAATTACAGGAAATTTCAGCAAGTGAATTACAAACTTCAATGATAAAACAAACTCAACAACATGCTTCAGCACAAGCTAAAGCAAAGTCACAACTACAAGCCAAACAAATAAAAAGGGTTAGATTTATCTAACTTTACAACAAATATATGTTTATTAATAGCTTTTGTAAAAGCAAAAAATTAAAATTCACTATTTATTTGATGTTGCAGGATATTAGGAAAGATAAACTTCTTAGAAAGCATTCTTCAAATTTGACGATTCAATGAGTATTCAGAAGTTTCAAGAGTTGGGTATTGGAGATTGCAGCTTGTACAAGGGACAATACACCAACATAAAAACATATTCTATTATGCACAATGCTCTTTATTTAGATTAAGAAACTTACTTTGTAGGGATGTGAAGGAATGAGATGTTGATTTTTTAAATTTGGGATTTATTCATCTCGACTTGTTTTTAAATTTTGATAAAGTTGTTAATAAATTTCAATAGTTTTATGAAACAAATTATTTATCAATATTAATTGTTATACATATTAGCAGTGGTAAGATTTTTTATTTAATGTTAAAATAATAGTAAAATATAAAAATAATTATTAACGAAAATTTTGGTAAAATCACAATTTAATAATTAAAAAATTATTGAAGGGTATATTAGAAAAAATAATTTAATTATTAATTTTTTAAAAATATTTTAGTAAAAATATAATTTAATCAATAAAAAAATAATTTATTAAAGGGTATTTTAGTAAGCAAAATTTAATGACAAAAAAATAAAATTTTTTACTAAAGGATATTTTTGTAAAAATAATTTTGTTTTTAAAAAAAATGAATAAAGTTAACATTAGTTAACACAAAATTTAAAATGGATTAAAGAGGGGTTTTTTTAAAGGTTACAGGGGAAGGGAATGTATATTTTATAAATAGAGGGGAGGAGAGTGTCATTTTAATATCTCTAAGGGGAGGAAAATGACATTTTCTCAAAAATAAATAATAGTTTAGTTGGTTCAAATATTTTATTATGACTTAAAACACTTAATTAAATTCTGATTTGTTTTTTTATTATATAATAATTTTTAGTTTTAAACATTAAAAATATATTGGATTTTGGCCAAATTGGATGGCCTTTGTTGGCTTCACAATACATTAAAACTAAAAAATCAAATCAAATCAAATAAAAAAAAGTCATCTAACAAAAGAAATATAATAAAAAAAATGTTCAGTTGAATTGCATGCTTGTATATATACCGCATTGAGAAAGGAAGGTCGTTTCTTTATTTTCATCATAAATGACAGTAATCCTAATTTGATTCAAATTTTAAATTGAAAACTATTTAAAATTAATTAATTATCTATAATTTAATTTTAGTTTCAATTTCACCTCATTGTGCATTATAAAACATTCATACTTTCTCGATTTCTAATCATAACTGCATGCATTCCTAATCTTCCTCTTGGATTAACAACTGATCGCACAAAATCCTCATTCCCCTTGATTACCACCAAACCCTGCACTGTATCTTTCCTGTTTAATTCCCTTTTACACTTATTAGTTGTAAGGTAGAATAGTCATATTTTTTAAGTCTCCAACATGCATAACCCACAAAACATGATTGATGAGATCTCCTCAGCCGCCACAACACAAAACATGATTGATGAAATCTCTTCC
>NC_029779.3:47304474-47348580 GCF_000817695.3 Arachis duranensis
TTCCGCCGCCACAACAACCACCGTTAGACATCATCAACAAGATGTCTCACTTTATGACGACGAGGGCCGCCCAAAACAAACAGGTAATAATAATAATAATAATAATAATAATAATACAAATCAAATTAAATCAATCCATGCATGTTATTGTTACAATCTCTTCCTTCTCTTCTTTCTCTTTTATAAGAAAATCATAAACGAATAATTGAAGCTGTCATTAATTATATATGAATAGATTTAATTTCAATGGTGTTGTTCTTAACTTGCATATTAATTATTCAAATGGATATAACTTTTTATGATATTTGATATATATTATATTTGGTTCAGGAACCATGTGGATGACTAGCTCATATATAATAACAGCAGTAATTGGATCGGGAACTTTATCCTTAGCATGGTCGATAGCACAATTAGGTTGGAGTGGTGGTCTTGTTGTTATGATCTTCGGTCTCCTCACTTTGTATACTTCACATTTTCTTGCCGATTGTTATCGTGGTGGAGATCCCATCACCGGCAAGAGGAGCTACACGTACATGGAAGCGGTTGATAACATTCTAGGTAAGTACAAACAAAATTAAGTTATACATGATTTTTACATTTACAAGCAGATCTTTTTCAATCTGAGAATGCATTTTGAAGAGATATAGATGATCTAATGCATTTAAGGTGTTTATTTTAGTTTATATTAATTAAAACAACGTCGATCCTGAGGACAATTACAAAGAAATAACACATGTTCTAAATTTGATGATGTTAATATGAATCTTGGTGTGACTAGATAGTTTTATTTAAGAGCAATGCTAGGGGCCAGCAATTTTTGTGATTGTTAGCCATCAATTAGCCATCAATGATGATTTGATGGTGTGAGATTGGTGTGAGATTTCATCCAATGGCTCACCTTCCTCTGCTGGTTACATGCTGGCCAAAATTCAACAAAACTGTTGGTCCCCTAGACTTTTCCTTTATTTAATGATTAATAAATATAGTGATATTTTGTTGTTGTGGTTATATTTAATTTTGAGATTGTTATAAAATTATTGGGAAAAAAATAAATTTTCACATAAAATCGAGTAATATTATTTACGAATAAAATACTATGATTTAGTGGTCATATATATTTTATTATAAGGTGTTTTGAAAAATAGAAAACTAACTTATGATAGCAAGTATAATACATTGAAAATTAAATATTCCCATAAATAATATTCGGGCCAAAATAAAAAAGTTACTTAGATCTCTCAAAATTACTATTTTATATAATTCAAATGAGTCAAATTTAAATTAGGAAAATCAATAATAATTCGAATCAGACTAATTTCATTTAGTTGGGTCATTAGTAATTCAAATTAACCACTATTTTATATAATTTGAATGAGTCGAATTTAAATTAGAAAAATCAATAGTAATTTGAATTAAACCTATTCCATTTAGTTGGGTTGTCAGTAACCAATTTGAATTATACATACATGCAGTCGTAATATAGTTCGAATAAGAGTGATTCGAATTAACTTATGGGAGAGATTTGAATTATGGAGGCATGTAGTGAAGGGTAGTTCGAATCAGATAAATTTCAATTATGTTCGAAGTTAGTTGTTTCGTATTATCAAAAGTATAAAAAAAATTATAAATTTCATAGCATAAATCTAATCCATGCAATTATTTTAATACACCAACAATTATATTTATATGGAACCAATACTAAATCGAATTCAATTAACTCGATAATACGAGTCTATAAAAAAAATTACATTTTATAAAGTTTAAAAATTTTATTATGTGATAGGTTAATAACGAGTACATTACAAATTTTTATAGTATTTATGGTAATAATGTTTAATTTAATAATTGTTATTAAAATTTTTGTTATACTCGTTACAAAATAAATAATTGAATTCGATTTAGTATTGCTTCTATATAGATATAATTATTGGTATATTAAAATAATTGCATGAATTAGATTTATGATATCATGGAATTCACGGGGCGGATAATTCGAAGTAGTTAACATATTCATGTATGATTCGAATAAGCCTTCGTAGAATCCTTCCCACTCTGATTCGAACTACACTACGAATTTGAATTGGTTTAGCAGGCATGTATAATTTGAATTAGCTTAATTCAAATTACTAACAACCCAACTAAATTGAATTGGGCTAATTCGAATTACTATTGACTTTTTTAATTCGAATTTGACTCATTCGAATTACATAAAATGATGGTTTTGAGAGATTCAGATAATATTTTTTATTTTAGTAAAATGGTGTAATTTACTCCTTTTTAATTTGTTTTTGTGATTTGTCCTAATATTGGATATGCCATAATTATTTTGCAGGAGGAAAAAATTCCATTTTTTGTGGGATAATACAGTATGCAAATCTTTATGGAACTTCAATAGGATATACGATTGCGGCCGCCATTAGTATGATGTGAGTTCAGTTAACTCTTACTTTTATCTTTGAAATCTTTAAAACTTTGATATCAATTTCATTTGGTCAATATATAGACTTTGAATGATAATTATAAAAAAAAAAAGTCCATTTCAATGGTAAGTTAAGGTAATTTGGCACTTCTTTTTTCAATGAATTTTAATTTTTTATGGATAAAAATTGGAAGGTTGAGCTTTATTTTTTTCATAAAAAAACTAATTTTTCATAGTAAATTAACTCGCTAAACTCAAGTCAACTGGTCATATTTCACTAGATTTTAGATAATTAACTTAATAATTTCTGTAACATTTAGCCAACAACAATAAGAGTTTTTAAATTACACTCCATATTAATTAATTGTCATTAATTAGTAATTATTTAAATTTTACTTTTTAAAAAATGCAAAATTAATTATTACAATTATCATTAATTACAATTTATTGACTTTGGTTGGCAGGGCAATCACAAAGACAAATTGTATACATTCCTCTCATGGAAAAAAAACATGTCATATTTCTGGCAATCGTTATATAATTTGGTTTGGAGCCATCCAACTTGTATTTTCTCAAATTCCTAATTTTCATAAGATGAGATGGCTCTCAATACTTGCTTCAGTCATGTCCTTCACCTATTCCTTAATTGGTCTGGCTCTTGGAATTGCTCAAGTTTCAGGTTATGTTTAACTTATTTTTCCACTTGAATTTGCTTGATACAACTAACATTTTTTATTGTTGAACACAAATCATTATATGTATTAACGAGTAAAGGTTTAACTTGGTGGTATTTTATATTCTAGGCACTAAAATTTCAAAAATTATCAATTTAATTTTTGTCTTTGTAATATTTTATAAGTCATTTTAGTATCTGACAAGTTAACTATTATTGTTTTATTAACATGTTCCGTGATATATTTACATGTCATTTTGTGTGATACATTAATAAAATAATATGAAATTGATCATAAAGACCAAAATTAGTACTTTGATTTAAAAATTTTGGGACTAAAAATAAAGCATAAGTACAATCTAAAAAATCAAATTGAACCTCTACATGATCAGCGGCGGATTTAAGGGGGTTAAGGTGGCTATAGTACCTCCAAATTTATTTAAAAAAATTAGTACTATTAGCTTATTATTATTATAATATATATATATATATATATATTATAGATTAAATATATTTTAGCATAGTAGACACTAAAAAATTTTATGTTAGTAACTTAATATGTATAAATAATAATGTGTACTATAATATATTAGTAGCAATTAACAAATAGGAAAAAAAATACGTATAAATATATAAATAATTGTAAAATTATTGAAAAAATAGGTTTAGATTAATGTAGAAAAACAACAACTATTAAAAAAAAATTTTTGTTTTAATTCTTTCTATGACAATAGTAACAATTGAACAGACTTTTTTAACAATAAAAATTATTAAAACTTGAGTTTGAAACAAGATAAAAGACGAATGTTTAATAAATTATATAATTATATACGTTGAAAAAGAGAATGTTTTAAATTTTATTTTAGAAGATAAATTGATAATTTTAGTTATATGAAATATCGCAGAACAAATTTAAAAATACCAAAATTTTAAAGTATGTAATTGAATATTAATTTTTATATAATATAATTATTAATTTTCACCTATATACTATAAATTATATTTTGTTAACTTTTTTTTATGTTATATTTTAATTTATTTTGTATTTAATTTGGCTCATCTCTTATAAAATTTTTGGATCTATCACTGATTATGATAATAATAGAAGATAAAAAGTAATTTATGATCTGAAAAGATTTGATAATTGTTGCCTAACATTTTGTTTGTTTGGATCTTAAAACAGAAAACCGTGCATTCAAGGGTACCATAGCAGGAGCTGAAGCAGAAACACACGCCAAAAAAGTGTGGGCAATATTTCAAGCTCTTGGCAACATAGCCTTTGCATATTCCTTTTCTGATATTCTCATTGAAATTCAGGTATACTCTTTTTTCTATTTCCTAATCATTAGTTTTAAAATAAATGCCACTCCATTAATACATTGGAAAAAAATGTATTTAAACACAAGAAAAAATATAAGGAACCAACCAAAAAAATGTATGTATTTAAACACAACTGTATTCTAAATATATTAGTTATGCAAAAAAATGCTATTTACACAAAAAATTAGTTTTTGGTGTAAAATTTAGATCATTTAAAATAAAAAATTGGTAAAACAACAAAGTGAAGAGTTAATTACTATTTAATTTATAACTCTCATTATATGTGAGTCCTACTTTATTATTTTATTATTTTTTTATTTTAGATAAGCTTAATCCATGGACTTTTTATATTTAAATTAAAAATATATAATATTTAAAGATTTAAATATATATATAAGTATTTAACAAAATACATTTTGAATCACATTTCGAATACAGTGAAAAAAATCACAATACAAACATATCTCGGATACTGCTCCAGTACGTACCAGTCATATCTCGGATATACCAGTTATATCCCGAATGCATTCGAGATATAACTCAAAATGTATTTTAATAAATATTTACACATTTATATATTATTTAACTTATTTTTAAAATATATTTTGTATCTTAATATATATTTTTGTATGAATAACTAGTTTTTTTATACATCTAAATATAATTGTTATTAGTATATAATAATACACTGACTGAACAGGATACTATAAAATCTCCATTGAAAGTAAGAGCAATGAAGAGGGCTATAAATTTGAGTATTGCAACGACCACAACATTCTACGTTCTCTGTGGGTGCATAGGTTATGGTGCATTTGGAAACTCAACACCGGGAAACTTACTCACAGCATTTGATAAACCATTTTGGCTCGTTGACATTGCAAATTTAACACTACTCATTCAACTTGCGGGAGCATACCAAGTTTATTCTCAACCCCTTTTTGCATTTATTGAAGAACGGGCAACTAAAAAATGGGAAATACTTGGAAAAGAACACAAAGTTCAAATCCCATTTTTATCTTCATACAACCTAAACATATTTAGACTAGTTTGGAGATCATTGTATGTTGTGGTAAGCACTCTTATAGCAATGTTAATTCCGTTCTTTAATGATATATTGGGAGTAATTGGGGCATTAGGGTTTTGGCCCTTGTCAATTTATTTTCCAGTGGAAATGCATATCAAGCAGAAGAAGATCCCAAAATGGAGTGGGAGTTGGATTCTTTTGCAAAGTTTAAGTATGTTTTGTCTGTTGGTAACACTTGCTGCTCTTATTGGGTCCATAGTTGGTGACCTTAAGACATATAAACCATTCAGTGCAAGCTTATAAGCCCAAGTCCCGTCATCTATCATTCTATGTTAATTACTTTTTAGTTGTATTTTTCATTAACTAATTTTTATAATAATTCTATTGAAATATATATTTTATTATAATTATTTAAATTAATCTACATGTTATGTATTTTACATTTTTAATTTATCAATAATTAATAACATATATACCTATAATTTATCAATAAATGACTATGAACTACAATGTGATAAATCTTAATTTATTTAGGATAGAAAAGAACAACATACATACCTATATATTAATATTTTTATATAAAATTTTATAGTCATCTTTTTATATATATAATGTTGAGAAAAAACATAAATTATAATCCATAGTTAAAAATATGTCATAATTTATTTAGAATTTAATTTTGACGCATTATCGGTTACGTAACAATAAAAATAAATAATTATTTTTCACATTCATAGCATGAATGGTCATTCAAAAGAACGAATGTGATTGCATTATATAAAACGATTTACACTGTCAGTATATCAAAATTAAACTCAATTTATTTATATAAAATTATATATCATATCATGTTATTTGAATTAAATCAGACATATATTTTATGTTAAAATATTTATTATTATTTGGTATCCAATAATGTACCACAAATTTTAATATAAACTAATTCCATTATATTAGGTATATATTAAAAGTAGCTTTGCTGCTGGAGTTAAGAATTTAGCTACGATTCCTTCCATTTTAAATATTTTTCAATCCAAAGATAGAAAAGAGAAACAAAGATTATTATTGCTGTGTAAACAAATAATTTTAGAGAAAGCATTCAAAATTTAAGATAATTAAAAAATTGACAGAGATAGAGAAATGAAAATTCTCTTATATAACATAATACATCTGATTCTGTTGATTGAATATTTATAGATATGGAGTTAAATTATTGCAATCAAAGTATAAATAAGAAAGCATATGATTTGATAAAAAAAATTAAAAAAATATTTGAGAAATGTAAAAAAAACCGAAAAAAAAAATTTATAAATTAGATTCATAAAAATTGATTAATTATCTTTTCTATTTATATTTTTTTTTTAAATAAAAGAGATAAATCCTATTTTAATTTTTTTTAGTTCGGTTCAGTTTGACTTTGGTAGTTTGGCCATAGAATTTTATTCTTTTTCTATTTCTGAAATATGAGTATGTGACTTATTTTAATTTATCTTAATACAAATTTAGAAGCTACAAAAATTATAAGTGATAAAACTAGAAGTTAGAAGAATCACAAGTCAAACTTTATTTCTTAGTCAAAATTAGAATAATCATGAACAAATTGCACTCATCACCTCCATACTAGAAAAATGATGAATCATGAATTGAAAATTTTAAGATTAATGACTAAAAATTTGAAGTAAAATTAAACAAGAAATTTGACTAGTCAAAATTTTTATTTATTTTTTGAATTATTACAACTAATACTTAATTATTATAAAAAATTATTTTATTATAAAAATTTATCTATATAAAGGTTTCATATATATGTTGTTAATTATCTTTTCACAAATAAAAATGCTTAGTATTTGTTTCAAATTTTTTTTATATTCTTATAATTGTTAATAAATTTAAGTAATAAAAAATATAATAATATCATTTATGTGAGTGAATAATCTTGGAGTCAATATAATGTGGATATTATATTTATATTTATGATTTGGCAAGAAAAGGTGTGCTAACGCTGATGAAGGCCCGTGGATAAAAGAAGAGGATCTAGACTCTAGAGTGGTGCCATAAATAAGAGAAGAAAAAAGTGGAGAAAATGAAAAAGTCTAACCAAGATAAAAACTGTATGCGCAAACTGTTTTGATGTGCAAATATAACAAAAAAGACGCTGCATTTATTTTTATTGCGCATCAAAATCAAAATCAGACTTTTTTAGTTTGATTTAGTTTGAACACTAACGTAAGAATTACAATTCTCTTAAAAATTAAAAATTATATTTTTATTGTATTCTAAATTAAAGAAAAGAATTATTTTTTGTAAAAATTTTATTTTTAAAGTGTTTCAAATACACTCAAAGTGAAATACCCACTTGAAGGTATGTTATTTTTTTGTTAATCCTTATGCCTCTTTACCATTATTTTTAATCTGTAGAGCCATCGATTATCGATTATTTGTAGTCATAAATTGTTTTTAGTCATTTAATCTAGGAAGGAATTTTTTACTAAGCGATGTCATGTATATGATGAAATCAGATAACTTCGTTATCAACTACTACAATTTTTTATTTTATTATAATTTTTAATTAATCAATGTTTTTTTTTTGTTGCTTACGGATCTTTTTAGTTTGACGGACTAAAAATTAATCTGTTACAAATTTGATCTCTATTAAAAATTTGCTATTTGTCAATAAATTAGTACATGCATAAGATGGATTTAAATTCAAATGAGCTAATTATTCTATCAATTCAAATTGATTTTATATTAATCAATGTTAATATCTCCATTAATAGCAAAACTTCATTAATTCTCAAAAATGGTCCAATTGAATTCTTAAATCTAAGGCATTGTTTAGATGTAAAATGAAAAATGAGAAAAAAAAATTAAAAAAAGAAAAAAAAGAAAAGAAAATAGAAGCAAATAAAAGTGAATTTTTTTGTTTGTTATTTGGATAAAAAGAAAATAAATAGAAAAAAATAATTTTTTTTGTTTGGATAAAAAAAGAATAAAAAATATATATANTTTTTTACATGATTGAAAAAAAAAAGTTAACATGGATCTCACATCAATTTTTTTTCTCTTTCACCTAATTTTTCTTCTCATCCTATCAAAGAAAAAATTTATTTATTTATTTATTTTTTTAAATTTTCTTTCCTCTCAAATTTCTTTAATTCAAACATAGTGTAAATCTTTGATTGCCATCCGATCCCTGAAAGTGGAATAAATTAAAAAAATAATATCATATATTTAAGTCTTTTTATTAACTAAGTCAAACTAAATTAGTTTAATATAACAAAAATCAATTATACTAATATTATTTTAAATTTTATTATTTAATTTAATTGAATTTGGTTCCTAACAAAATTTAGATATAAAACATTACTCAAATTAAAAATAAAAGTGGTCCAAAACTTCAAATCAAAAAACTAGTAAATGGAATAAAAGGCCGCAAATACTGCTAAGACAATTGGAAAGTAGAAACTGAGGGGAAAAAAATGGAGTTAGAATGTGTGAAGAAGATGTTAGAGAAAGGAATCGAAAGAGCAGCAGTTGTAGATGGATTGCCATGGAAGTTCATAGAACATTTGTGTATGAATGGCCTCCAAATTGATCTCATGGAGCCTGGCCATGTGGTTTGTTCCATGAAGATAACGCCACGTTTACTCGTAATAATTATAATCTATACTCTTATGTATGTATGTTCATAATAATTAAATCATTGCTTATTATGAGAATTGTTCTTTCTTTCTTTCATTGTTGTGTAGAATTCTAACAACTCTTTCCACGGTGGCGCCGCCGCTTTGCTGGTGGATATGGTGGGCGCAGCAGTAATTCCATCCCCCATGACTTCCGGAGTTTCTGTTGAGATCAATGTTTCATACTTTGATGCTGCCTATCTCCATGTTAGTATCCATCACATTATTTATATTTATATACGAGTTAATATTCAAAATGATTCCTAAAAATTTTAGGGACCATTTTAAGACTATTAGTCATTTTAAATATTAACTCATTTATATATATTGTTTTATTAGTGACTTATTTTATGATTTGTGATCATTTTTTTCCTTAAAAAAATACAAAATGAATTGACCTTTAGATTGAATAAATTTTTGAGAAAGTATATGGAGCTAATGGAATACTTATACAATGTGTACAATAGAGGTTTATGGAAGATTAGAGATATAATCATTAGTGTTATATTTTTCCATCAACTGAAATTTTTGTAACGAGTGGTATCATGACATAGTATTAGAGCGTTAGATCCGAAAGGTTAAGAGTTCGATGTTTGATAAACCCCAAAATCAATTTAATATCGGATGGTTATTCTATATGAAAGATGTTTATTTTATAACTCAATAGTTCATTGTACGAATCCTAAATTTTTTACTGAACTAGATTTCAAAAAATTTTCATTCCCCATAAAAATCACAAATTCGACGTTTAAATTTGTGATCTCCGCATATAAAATATCCCAAATCTCACCATGGTTGAAAAATATTACTGGAAGTACAACACCAAAATTAAAAAGCATATTTATTTTTCTTGTTTTTGTAAAAATTGTTGTATAGAAATTAAACTGAATAAAATTACGTATAAAAAATCATATATTAAAATCAGCTATCAAAATAAATTACTAATATAAACTATACATTGAGATATAAAATACACATCGAGAATAAATTAAATAATACATATATTTATACATAATGATTAATTTTAGTATATAAATATTATTTTTGATAAGCAATATTGATTTTTTGTTTGATGTTTTTATTTAGGAGGAGATTGAAATCGATGCAAGGCTTCTACGTTTTGGAAAGGCTGTAGCTGTTGTTAGTGTGGAGTTTAGAAAGAAAAAGAGTGGCAAAATTTTTGCTCAAGGTCGACACACCAAATATCTTGCCGTTGCCAGTAAGTTATGATTTCAAACATGTCATTGAATAAGTTTTGATGATTAAAATTGTGGGAGACATTGTTGTTGCAATTTCAGGAGTTAATTTGTTATTGTTACGAGTAAGATTGTTATAGGAGAAAAAAAAAATGTAATATCAGGTTCTTCTAAATTCTCCCAATGTGGCTAATTTTTTTAAGAACGGATGAAAATGGTGTGTTATCTACTAGAATAATTAGTTTGCGTGTTTTTTTTAATATGAAACGTAATTTTTTTAAAATTTTAATTAATAAATCGGACCATCTAATTTGAGTGATAATAAAATTTGTAAAGAAATTAAATGTTCTAATTTTGTGTAGATTAAATTTAAAAAATTTAGAGTACACAAATTAAAAAGTCAATTTCATAAATTATAATTTTAAAAATTTTTAAATTACAAATCGAACATTTCGATTTGAATTTGGTGTAATTTGTTTGATATAATGATTAATTTGATGGTGTAAATTAAAAATTAAATGTTTATATGATGTATAATTCAGTCTGCACTAAATAGGTTTGATGGAAGTATGGAACTATCAAAATTTAGGATATATCTTCGTATTTTTTTAGAGTTAATATTTGTGAGTTGTGAATAAGAGATGACTTTTGTTTTATTTTAATGGTTAACTATAAAATAGAAAAGAGTAAAGTATCGTTTTTATTTTTAACGTTTTGGGTAAATTCTATTGTGTCCCTAACGTTTAAATCGTCTTATTTGTGTCCCTAACGTTTGTAAAAGTGATTCAATGTTATTTTGCCGTCAATTACACATCATGAACGCTTTAGTTTGAGTTTTAAAAATCTCTTCTTGAAGTTAGAATACAAATGTCTGAGATAGAATCGATGATCCACTCTGAAAAATAGCTCATCAAAAATTGAAACTAATTCTTACAACATTTACATAATTCACTTTTCTAGGAACATAATTGAATCTAAACACAAATAGTGGGTATAATATTAAAATCAAACACATACAAGTAAGACCTAATTGAAAATGAATACATCTAAGTGAGAATAATTGAAAAATATAATCTGATTTGTTAGTATAATTGATAGTAGGATAACATTGAATCACTTTTATAAACGTTAGGGATATAAATAGGACGATTTAAATGTTAGGGACACAAATAGGACTTACCCCAAACGTTAGGGACAAAAACGATACTTTACTCGATAAAAAATGTTAGGGCCAACAATATTAGTGAAAAGAAAATGAAAAAGAGTTTTGTTTACAATATAAAACAGAGCTACTAAAAAATATTGATTGCCTAATATTTTTCTTATAAAATTTCAAACCATATTTATTGTGTAAAATTGCTACTAAAAGAGTAAATGGTACACTCATCTCAATTTTTCTTTTAGGAAAGAAGAACTTGAATTATATTATTTTTGTTTATGAGAAATGTTGAATTTATTATTTTTGTTTATCATTTTTTATCATTTTTAATCATTAATATAATTTTTTTGTCTAGTAATTCAATAATAAATTTTAGTTTATATTTTTAAATATTAATGACTAAGTAATAGTTAAAAATAATAAATTCTTATAATTTTTTAATATTCTTTTGAACAAATTCTTTTCCTAAAGACACAACACAAGAAAAAAAAGGTGGTAAATTGTTCCCGTCAATATTTATTTTTTCATTTCAGGCCAATAACTTTTTGTTCTTGTCATGTGTCTTTGTTGTAAATATTAGTTTGTTCTAGCCAATTTTTTATATCTAGTAAAATTTATTATTTTTATTCTTGACCAACAAAAATATTTTCGTACTAAATTTAAAATTATAAATTTTAAATCCTAATAATTATAAAAACAAAATATTAACTTAAAATACTAGTTAATATTAATAAATATTAATCTTGTAATATTTCTCTTAGTATTTAAGTAAAAATTCACGTGCAATTATTTTTATAGATTCATATATTTTATTATTTTATTTTAAAAAATTTTGTTATAATTAAAAAATAAATAAATATTAGCGAACTTTGGGATGGGATAGAAATTTGGGACCGCCTCACTAAACAAAGAGAGACAGACTACTATCAAATGGCGTGTTTTTGTTGGAGCGAGACGGGTCAGCCTTTTGCCACCCCTAATTATAAAAAGGAGGTAAATACTAAATTAGAAAAATTCTGACGCGGCCAAAATGGTACCTGACTTTTGTTATTGACAAAATTGTCCTCGAAAGATTTTTAAAAATTTAACAAAATTGCCCAACTGTGAAAGGATGACGTCACAGTAAATGAAAAACGTTGATGTGATCGTCACGATGATGACAAAGAGTTCCGACGATGTTTTCGGTGGAAGGAAACGCAGCGACGAAGTGCTGCCATGGCAGAGGGGATGCGGAAGGAACACAATGGCGTGTTGAAGAAGATGAAGCGGCGAACACGAGAATGCGGCGAGGTATTGCCATGGCGGATGGGGACACAACGACGTGTTGAAGAAGAAGGAGCGGCGAACACAAAAAATGCGACGAGGTGCGGCGATGTGCCATGGCGGTCTTTTTTTTTACTATGGCGGAAGGGGAGGCAATGGCATGTTCAAGAAAAAGCAGCAGCAGCGAACACGAAGAAAAAGAAGGTCGTCGGAAATGTGGTCGAAACTTTCTGCCATTATAAGAGCTCTCTTTCGAGGGAGTGAATCCTCTCCAATAAAAAAAACTGTGAAAGATCTCACCCTTCATTGCATTCTCTCTCCCATTTATTTCTAATTCCACTTGTAGAATTAAAGGTGAGAGATTACACTTTATTCTCTCTAGTGACAAAAAAATGGAGAGGATCCATTTCCCTCTTTGGACGACTACATCAACGTTTTCTATTCATATATCATTCTTTTACGATTAGGTGACTTTATCAAATTTTAAAATCTTTTAAAAATTATTTTATCAACAACAAAAATCAAGTATCATTTTATAATTTTTTTCACTTTCAGAAATTAATAAATTATAAATTAATTTATTTAAATAAACAAAAATTCTTTTACACCGGATAGCACAACTGAAACTTAAAAGTGTTTATATTTATATTATAAATAAAAATGCAAATAAATTAACTTTTTAAATATATTATTTAAAAATATATAAATATAATTATATATTTGTGTAAAAAAATTTAATGTTTTTAATCATTGGACAAAGAATAAATATACTTATTCCGCTACGCATCTAAATAATTTTATATTTTAATTTATCCAAGTCATTTAGTTTATGCTTCAAAACTTTTTTGTATTCTTCTTCTTCCTCCTCCTCTTCTTCTCCTTTTTTTTTTCTTCGTATATTTTTTTTGTGGAAACTCAGGTGCAGTTAGGGGTGGCAAAGCGGGCCAGCCTGCTCTAACCCATCCCACCCCGTCAACTAAAATGGATTCAAAATGCTAGTCTGTCCCACTTTATGGCGGATTGGTGATTGGCGGGCTAACCCGCTTGACTCTCTTTTTTTTTTAAAAATATAATTCATTAAAATTAATCAAAAAAATAATAATTAAAAAATCAAATACAAATAAAACTAGTCAAATTATAATAGAATTTTTTACTATTTTTTTAATTTGTACTTTCAATAAAATTGTTCAAAATAATATTTGTCAATAGAATCATCTTTATTTTAAAAAATAAATCACATAATTTGAGCATATATACGAAATTGTAAAATAAAATAAATAAAGTTAATAACTAAAAGATGAATAGATACAAAAAATAAAAAAAAAGTGTTTAAAAATTCTATAATTATTAATTTTATAATAGTAATAACTATTTTATTTAATAAAAAAGAAAAATAAAAATCTTCGGCCTGGCGGACCGGCCCGCCCCGCCAATTTGGCGGTACGGGTTTAGTGGGCTCCGAATTCTAGCTCGACCCGCCTTTTTTTAACGGGTTTAGTGGATCGGCCCGACGAACTCTACCCGTTTTTGCCACCCCTAGGCCCTAGGTGCAGTCGACCGCTAAATGTTTTTGACTGATTTGACTAATTTTTCATCTAACGACTCTCAACTATCAACTTCATGTGAAGTTGACTGCACCTGAGTTTTCACCATTTTTTTCATTATCATCATAGTAACTACTACCATACTACCACATCTATCTCCTCCTCCCCTCTTGTTCTTTTTTTATTTGAATTTTTTTATCTCCTCCTTCCTTTTCTTCTTTCTCCTCCATTATCATTATCGTCCTCATCAACAACACTAACATTTTGCTAATATTTTTATTGATTCTAATTCTCTATAGTGATAGAATGAACTAAAAATATTATCAAAACGAAATCATTGTATAATACCAAATGAACCGAAAATGATCCCTTAATTCAGAAACACATGCGTCTCAAATAGGGCTGGAAGTGAGCCGAGCTAGACCAAGCTCAAGTTCGGCTCACGAAAATTGAGCTTGGCTCATCGCTCGGCTCATTAACAATCGAGCCTATTTTTTAAGCTCAAACTCGACTCACCGAAAACTCACGAGCTGGCTCAAATAAGAGAAACATAAATACATAACCTATAATTCTATATCAGTAAATTATAACTTATATATTTTAAAAAATATTTGAAAAGATCAATTTTATATATTGTTTATGTATCAATAAATTATAAATATTTTTATTTATCTCAATTCTAGGCTCAAGCTTGACTCACCAGCTCACAAGCTTAGCTTATTGAGCTGTTAACGAGTCGAGTTCGAGCTAGCTCATGAGCTGGCTTGACTCACTTTCAGCTCTAGTCTTAAATGACCTGAAAATTCATCAAAATAAAATTATTGTATAATATCAAATGAACTGAAAATTGTATGAGATTGACAAAGAAGAAGAAGCATTTTTTTTGTGATTAAACAAAAAGAAACAAAGAAAAAAAAGAGATTATCCTAAATCAACAAGCATAAGATGCTGAAGCTCATCACAAGATTCCGACCAAATAACATGAGTTGGATTGGTCTTGACCGCATATCTCGCCAGCTAATCTGCCACAGCGTTAGCATCACAGGTAATTCATTCAAAATCCACAACCCAAGGTCTTGATAGAAGCTTTTGTATCTTCTGAAGAATATTAACCACAACCCAAGGTTTTTGCCGAATTTTTTAAAATGTGCAAAATGTCAAAAGAATCTGTTTCGCACACAATATCTCTCAAGCCATAATTCCAAACTAAAATCAAACCCCTCCAAACAGCAAAAAGCTCACATCTGACGATAGGCCCTGGAGGATAGCTCAACCCGAAATCCAACGCCCATTAGAATCTCTAATAACACAACCAATTTCTGCTAGGTTCCAATCAGAAAATAGACTCGCATCACAAAGTGTCACCTGTTGGAGGTTTCCACCTCATTCGATCCTTCAAAGTTATACACTTGGTACTGGCAGACTTTCTTGAAAAAGAGAAAGCATTGAAACAAGAAGAAGTGAAAACAGAGAAAAGAAAACAAAAAAAAATGCATAACTCAAATCACTTAAACGTAAAATTGCTTGAACGTGGAGAATTATTCTTTATAATTTTTTAATGTTTTCAATGAAAAAGAAAAATCGATATTTGGATTTTAGCAAGGTTTTCATGTTTCACGCCGTCAGCCCCAACTCAGAAAACCCTCGATTGTTCGATTTTCCTTCTTCTTCCTTCTTTCTTCTCTTTGGAGAGAGAGAGAAACCGAATCGAATTCATTGCCATGGGAACCCCGGAGACAACACGCGAGCCCTGCCCTGATCGCATCCTCGACGACGTAGGCGGCGCTTTCGGCATGGGAGCCGTCGGAGGTTCCGGCTTTCACTTCATCAAGGGCTTCTTCAACTCTCCCAAGGGTTCACGCCTCGTCGGCGCGTCACAGGCAGTGCGTCTCAACGCGCCGAGACTGGGCGGAAGCTTTGCGGTTTGGGGTGGACTCTTCTCCACCTTCGACTGCACCATGGTCTATGTTCGTCAGAAGGAGGATCCATGGAACTCAGTCATATCTGGATTCGCTACCGGAGGATTTCTCTCCATGCGTCAGGGACCCGCCGCCGCCACGCGCTCTGCCGTGTTCGGTGGTGTCTTGCTGGCGCTTATTGAAGGAGCTGGGATCATGCTCAACAAGGTCTTCTATGCACCACAGATGCCGCCTCTCACGGAGGAGCCTATGATGGCCGGTTACCCTTCAGGCGTCGGATTTCCGGGTCAGCACGGTCCTCAGCCTTCTCCGCCGACGGCCTCGGAATCGGAGGCTAAAACTTCTTGGTTTGGTGGATTCTTCGCTGGAGGGAAGAAGGAGGAGCCGGCGTCTGTTGACGGCGGAAGCGAAACGAAGATTCTGGAGAGTTTTGATGCCCCACCGGTGCCGAATTTCGAGTACAAGTGAAAGGAAAAAAAAAAGGAGAAATAAGTGGTCTTGTTGGGGAACAAATTCAAGGGTTAGGGTTTTTTGGGGTAATTTATTACTATTAGGTGGAGTCTCCGTGAGTGACTGAGATTATTGTATTAAGATTATTGTATTAAATTGTACTGTTATGCTTTGTAGCTTGATTTTGTCATGAAAGTATGAACTTTTTAGAAGGATAAATGGATTCAGCTAGTATTGCACTCTGGAAATGTTAGTTCTTTCTTTATCGCTTAAAGTTTTCAAATTTAAGGAAGTTTATCCCAATAATATTATAATGATATTATATCATGTGCATGGTTGAGAAGCATATTCTAGAGGGTTTGATTAGTAACTCGGTGTTTGTTAGTTCTTTAATTCTCTGAGTACGATCCCAGTTCTCAATATTTTTGGAAATGTGTTATTGAATATCAACCTTGTTAGAAGTTAGGTCTTGTTAGACATCAACCTTCAATATTTGTTTTGGACTGTGTTCAACTCATTATTTGATGGTCATCATTCTTTTCTTTCACCAATCACCAGAACCTTTTTCGGCATACAATGCTACTGTGGAACCTCTCTAACTAGAAGATGACACTGTATCAGTTTTTTCTATATAATATAATGAACATGTTCCTTTAATTGCACAAACTCTGCAGATTCTAATAAAGATTATTTGCATGCTTGCTGCTATTATAATTGCATCAGACTTATGTTATTCTTTTTGATAGCAGTTAGATCACTGTATTTTGAAAAATTTAATGACTCTGTTATATAAACAAAATTGGAGGATGAAAAAGGAAACAAAAGTTAGTTGGATAATCCTAATTCCTACTTCTGAGTTCTGATTTTGGGCTCTGCTCCTAAATTTCAGATTTCCAACCTCCAAATCTCTAAAATTCTGCTATTTTCCGACGGTCTCTGCTTCGCTATCTGCTCCGCCGTGGGAAGTAATCTTAGCAAACGCTGCCGGAGATTACAAAATGCAGTTATAAATAAGCACTCACCGGGACATTTCCAATGAGCACGCCAACTGTTTGTGAAAATGCCAAAGAAGATATTTTTTTCCTTCATCAATTATGGCATGGGAATGAGGAATTGGAAGCCTTAAAGGTTTGAAATTTGTGTAGCTTTTCACTATCCATTGTTCTGAATTCCCTTGGTATTCTAATAATGTTGAAGTCCCGTAGTTTGTAGCTTCCTCTTTGAAGAAGGGCATGCTTCAGCACGATTTCAAGAAATGGGGCTCCATGATCAGGACCTTATGTGTTGATTCCAGGCACAGGGAAGCCTTGTCCCTTTTCCATCAATGCATAAAGGGTTATGCAGATTTTAAACCCGATCACAGTGTTGTTGCTTCAATTCTCAAGTCTTGTTCTGCCCTATTGGCTCTCAAATTGGGCACAGCTCTTCATGGCTATGTTGTTAAGCAGGGCCATGATGCTTGCCAGGTCACTAACAAAGCATTGCTTAACATGTATGCAAAATGTGGCAGGCTTGTTGAATGTAATAAGATGTTTTATCAGCTCAGCCACCGTGATTCTGTCATTTGGAACATTGTTCTATCTGGGTTTTCGGGGTCCATGAAGTACGATTTGGATGTGATAAGGATGTTTCGGACAATGCACTCCAATGGGGCGGCTATGCCCAATTCGGTTACTGCTGCTATTCTTCTTCCTGTTTGTGCTCGTTTAGGGGATGTCGACGCTGGAAGGAGTGTGCATGCTTACGTGATCAAGTCTGGTTTTGAGGCGGACACTCTTGCTGGGAATGCTCTTATGTCAATGTATGCAAAGTGTGGACTGGTATCTCATGATGCATATGCTGTTTTTGATGACATTGGTCACAAAGATGTTGTTTCATGGAATGCAATGATTGCAGGTCTTGCTGAGAATCTCTTGTTTGAAGACGCATTTACATTGTTCGGTTCAATGGTGAAAGGGCCTACACAACCAAATTATGCCACTATAGCAAATATTCTGCCTGTTTGTGCGTTGCTTGCTGAGAACGTTGCATACCAGTATGGAAGGCAAATCCACTCTTATGTGCTGCAACGGGCTGAACTGTCAGCTGATGTTTCTGTGTCCAATGCTTTGATTAGCTTCTACATAAGAATTGGTCGGATGATGGAAGCGGAATCTTTATTTTGGGCAATGGATGCAAGGGACTTGGTCTCTTGGAATGCTATTATTGCAGGATTCACATCAAATGGTGAATGGTTAAAAGCATTGCATCTATTGAGTAATTTAGTATCTCTAGAGATGCTATTGCCTGATTCTGTGACTATTGTTAGCATACTTCCACTTTGTGCTCAATTGAGAAACTTGCAGGTAGGGAAACAGATCCATGCATATATCTTTAGACACCATTATCTTTTTGAAGATACTACTGTTGGGAATGCTTTAGTTAGTTTCTATGCAAAATGTGGCAATACAGAAAAAGCATATCATACTTTCAATATGATTCCTAGGAAAGATTTGATTTCATGGAATTCTATTCTTGACGCCTTTGGAGAGAAGAGGCATCATTCAAGATTTCTCAGCTTGTTACATTCAATGCTTAAACTAGGAATTAGACCTGACTCAGTCACAGTATTGGCCACAATCCATTTTTGTGCTTCTCTCTTGATAGTAGAAAAGGTTAAAGAAATACACAATTATTCTATTAAGGTTGGATCTCTATTTGGTGACACTGCTCCCACAATTGGAAATGCAATACTTGATGCATATGCTAAATGTGGTAACATGGACTATGCTAACAGAATGTTTCAGAAACTATCAGAAAAAAGGAATCTGGTCTCGTGCAATTCGATGATTTCAGGTTATGTGAGTTTAGGATCACATCATGATGCAAATATGATTTTTAGTGGGATGTCTGAGACAGATCTTACCACCTGGAATCTTATGATCCGGGTATATGCCGAAAATGATTGTCGGGATCAAGCTCTCAGACTGTTCTACGAGTTACAAGCTCAAAGGATGAAGCCAGATGAGGTGACTATCATGAGCATCCTTCCAGTATGCACACAAATGGCATCGGCACACTTGCTAACACAATGTCACGGCTATATTGTTCGTTCTTGTTTTGAGGATCTTCACCTAAAAGGAGCCCTCTTAGATGCATATGCAAAATGTGGTATCATAGGTTGTGCAAATAAGCTATTTCGCTCAAGTGCTGTTAAGGATTTGGTTATGTTTACTGCTATGATTGGTGGGTATGCCATGCATGGTTTGAGTGAAGAAGCACTTAGAATTTTTTCTGATATGCTTAAAATAGGAATCAAGCCAGATCATGTTATCTTCACTTGTGTATTATCAGCTTGCAGTCATGCTGGCCATGTAGATGAAGGTCTGCAGATATTTTATTCGATGGAGAAAATCCATGGTATGAAACCAAATGCAGAACAGTATGCTTGTGTGGTGGATCTACTCGCTCGAGGTGGCCGAGTTAGGGAAGCATATTCTCTCATCACCAAGATGTCAATTGAAGCTAATGCCAGCCTTTGGGGGTCATTGCTTGGTGCCTGCAAAATCCATCATGAAGTCGAATTGGGGCGCATTGTAGCCAGCCATCTCTTCAAAATCAAAGCTGACGACATTGGAAACTATATTGTTTTATCGAATTTGTATGCAGCAGATGCTAGATGGGATGGGGTCATGGAGGTTAGAAAGATGATGAAGAACAAAGATTTGAAAAAGCCAGCAGGATGCAGTTGGATTGAAGTTGAGAAGAAACATAACATATTTGTGGCTGGGGATTGTTCCCACCCACAAAGAAGCATTATTTACAGTACTCTATGTACATTGGATCAACAAATTAAAGAACCAATAGAGTTTTTAGCGTAATCTTGGTTATGCATTTATTAAGAAACTGGCATCCAATCAATGTTTCATAACACATTTGATAATACCCAAAAGAGCAACCATAGGAAATTAGGCTTCCCAATATGCAAATTTGAAGATCAACCAAGTTAAAAACTATTGTTATTAATAGTACCGCATGCAAGCAAGAAAATTTCAAGATTAGCCTTTCAAACAACAGCTAAATAAAACCAAAATAAAGTACCAAATCTGTCAGATTCTCAAATATCTATAGCACCAAAATCTGAGTACCCAACATTGAATAGTCATTCTATAAATTCTGATTTTATCTTTATCTTTTTTAGTTGTGGTTATCTCTCTGTATGAGTCTCTGCATCCCCAATCATCAGGTACCACTGACTTTGGTCTCTGATTGAGAGGGCGAATATTTTTCCATGAGTTTTGAAAGTTGTTCATCGAAGTTCTTCTCCATCTGCACCTCTTCCTCCCAATGCCTGTGCTTCAATGCTGTAATGTTTTCTTCATGAGCACGCAAAAGTTTCTCCTTTTCAGCAACAAAGTTCTCCATTTCTTTGTCTTGGACCTCAACAAATTTCAGATATTCATCCGCCCTGTATCCAAAGAAGCAGAAATTCACCATAAACAGCACTCACAACATAATTAAACCACATTCTTTACTGTATCACAAATGCAGTCAAGTACTGCTCCTTTAAATGCAGAGGATAGAAGACTCGAGTAAGCATTGGTCATTATTGAGTGTTTTATTTTCCATTTGCATCTGATGTATAGCTATTGTGTGTTCGGGTAAATTTTTATGAAGTTATTATTCTCTAGATTATTCAAATTGGAAGGTTGAAGGGGATAGATTTGGAAGAAAACCTAATTCATGTGAATAATCTAGAGAATACTAACTCCATAAAAATTTACCTGAATACAAAATAGCTGTACATCAGATGCAAATGGAAAATAAAACACACTCAATAATGACCAATGCTTACGGAGTCTTCGATCCTCTGCATTTAAAGGAGCAGTACTTGACTGCATAACCTTCTCACGTTCTTCCTGCTGCATCCTCTCAAAATCATCTTCCTTTGCAATCCTTGTCTCATGAATTGACTTAATCTGATCCTTGAAAAAATTTTCTTGCATATACATCTTCCGGTTGGGACACAGGATACAATAGTCAGAAACATAACATGACAAACATACACTTTTGACCTAGAGAAAATTACAGAATAAATCTCACCAGACGAAAAAGAAATTAAGGATGAAACCAACCAAGTACAAAATCCATAAACAACAATCTCTATTCTTTTCTTTTCCTTTTTTTTTTGAGCGAGAAACATGCCATGCACTCTTGTAATTAACTACAAAGTAGTAATTACATATGAAACTTCTCAATAGAACAGTTCACTGCATAATCATATTTGAACTCTCAAGAAACAATCATACGCTAGACATGTATAACACAAGTAAAGCAAATATGCATCAAGAAACAGCTTAAACACAAAAATTATAAAAGGCTTCTAACAACTCAATAATAAATGATATCCATCGATACTAAAATCCACCCTTAGAAATTACTTTGAATTTTGTTGAATAATTATTGATAATAATGTGATCCTTTGTATACCAACTGAAGTTATGGTTTGCCCAATAGGAAATATAGGTAAGCTAGAATAATAGTGCCATCTGAGACACATTAACTGGGTAGCAATCAGAGGATGATCCATTGAATGCTCTTTGAGCAAGAATTTTGTTCACAGCTTCTGAAGGATGAAAGACATCCCAAAACACATACTGGTCTCTGTTTCTGCATGGAATGGAATAGGGTAAGCAACTTATCCGTCCTTGAAAACTTCCAACTCCACAGCATGCTCTACCAGTCACAACAAAACCTGTAAATGAAAAAAATACATCATCATGCCATGATGATAATGGAAAAGAACGTTGATTCTCTAAGACTAAATGATATTACATATGATATTTTTTCATTTTTGACTCTGTAATTATGATATTCTTTTATTTGAAAACATAGACACTAACCTCCTTTGAAGTTTAAGCTTTAAGGCATTGTGTGTTAATAGATTTTATGAAATGTGATAATCACTTTTCTTATAAGCATGACACTAACCTGCCCTAGCCTCATGTGCAATACCATTTACCTCCAAGAGAACTCAGTATAGTTTACACTATTGCAATTCCTGAATTTGATAATGTCACTCTTTTTATATAATTTGTCCATGTTACCCTCCATTTTCATTATTTTATGTTTTCGGTAATGAGAAAAGCTCATAGAAATTGAGGACAATTTAGGAATAATAATAAAGGAGTGCCATTATTAATTAAGGAGCAGCAAAATACACCCCCTAGATTAATAACCATATAATTAAGGACATTTCTTACCATAAGCAATTGGGTCTTGTATAATCTGCGTGAGAGCTGCATAAGTGTTGCCGTAAACAAAAATTGATGAACCATTGTATTGTGTGTTCAGTTCATCAACCAAGGATCTCAATCTATCATTAAAAATTCCAACCATTGCGTTGACATCATCCACGCACATTCCTGATGGGAAAAGGCCTTTGGATATTTGATTCGGTATGCAACCGAGTGGTCCAACACCTGCCAGCAAGAACTTTCTCAGCCCCAAATCATGCAGACGCTGCAGAATAGTAGCACCTTCCTTGTGTTAAGATTAAGCAATAAATGTAGAACAGATTATAGACACTGTTTTGATAGTTTCTGTTATATCTCCTAGCATCTCTCTTAATTACTCAGTTAGTTCGTATAATTTCACTAAATTTTCAATGAAGCCATTATAATTTAATCCCTATACTAGATAAAATTTCAGTTATGTCCTTACTAATAGTTATCTTATATTATATATAATCTTAGAATATTCGCTTCTAGAATATTACACAATTGATCCTACATTGAATATAAAAACAAATATTCCAAGAACATTTCAAACTCTTTTAACAAAACGATTAGCAAGGACCTAATTAACGTTTTTTTTTTCAACAAGATGCATAGGAAAATTTACCTGAATCTGAGTTTTGTATTGCTGTATGAGTATATCAGCATATGTTTTTGGGTCGTAGAGGAAGCTTGATGAATATAGTCCTGACAAGAGATAGTTGTTTATGTAGTCATTGCTTCCATGATTCACTATTGCCAATGACTTCGCCAAATACTGACTCAAATTCATGTCATCCATTGTTGTCTTCAGCTGGGTTACGGTTGTTTGAAAATTCTGCACCTGCTGGTTGAAGGTAATGCGTGCTCCCTGTGTCGTTTAATCCGTTAGTTAAAATCTGGACATACAGGAATATACACTCTCGTATGAAATTTTTGGATAGCAACATTACAGGGGTGAGTGAGTGGGAGAGTAAAAATGTGTTTACACAGATCTGAAAATTTTAGATGCTATGTTTTTTCCCCCATGTTATTTCTGTTTTACTTGTAAGTGACTCGTTCACAAGTAAATGTGATAACGAGATGTGAAAATTTCACATAAAATACATTTTCAGAGAGGTGGTTATTCATCTGAAGATGTCTTTTATATGAAGATGATAACTGAAATGTGGACATATGTTATGTCAATTAATTTAGTTAAATACATTAATAATCACTTGGATCTCAGCTGTCATCTTCACACGAAGACATCTTCATGTGAATAACGCCTTTCAAAAAATAACAAAACTAATCAGTACAAAGATTACCAGATTTCTCCCCGTCTCATCGAGTATCCCGGCTGCAGCTGAAGCATAGTTTACTCCCCAGGTAATGTTCCTGCCTTGTATCTGAGCAGCTGCAAAAGATGGTAGATATGGATGGCCAAATAATTCACCTGCAAAACTGTTTTATCAGCTCAAAAGATACTCTATGATTTTGGTAATTACAAAAAAAAAAAAAGGCAAAAAGTTATGTACCTAGCAGATCTACAAGCATTTTTCCATTTGAAAATCTCCCAGTTGGACCCCATGAAGTATCAATGCCATAAGGTACATAATTGGCCTTTGCAAAAGAGGCCAGGTAGTTGTTGTTCCCATTATCCACTAATGAATCACCAAACACAAACATAGCCGAAAATGGTGGCATCGGTGATAGTGTCGCGGTGGACACGTTGTTTACCGACACAGAAATCAAAAGTAGAGTCCAAAACGCAATCCATACCATTAGCGAACGGTGCACCATCTTGTTAGCTCTTTTAGTTCTTGATGCTTTGAAAACTAAATTGAATAAGTTCTACTTATAAGGAAATAATGGATGTGTATTTCTTGTGCTTCTCACATTTATTCTCTTTTTTTCCCATCTTCCTGCATATATTAGGCATTTTCAGTCATGACCATGCTATCTTACCATATATGGTGATCACTTTGGGGTCTTAATGGACACTGAATTATTGCCTTCACACTTCAGAAAACCCCTCACCAGCATGGAAAGTAACAAAAGAAGTTTATTTTGGTTACTCAAGGTGATGCTAGATTGTGTCTTCGCACCATAATGAGCTGTATACTTATCAAGCATATATATTGATTGTGCATGTTTTTCGGGTATACATTAAATGTGCTTTAAGAACATGCAAAATTTTCTCATAAGGAGTTGGGACTTTTTCGATTAAAAATATACATGTACTGCCACCGACAAAACTAAAGAGAGCCAAAACAACAAAGAAAACCTCATGCAACACAATCCATTCAGGGACAGGCGGCCAACCATGACGCACAGGCTAGTTGCTTCACAAGGTGGTGCCGTATCCCATATAGCATGAAAAGCATTTGCTTTTATATTATTATATTATTATATTTAGAGTAAATTGGTAGTTTATTATATTTAGAGTAATTTTATTGGATTAATTAAATAATTTATGGGGAAAATGAACTAATTAAACACCCTAATAATTAAAATACTTGGATAAACCTATGGATTGAGAAACTGGACATGGAACAAAAGTTCATGTGCAAATTGCAGGTTGTACCATGTCAGCACGTAGAACATGCATATTAACCATAGATATGCTAAAAGAATTCGTGTCAGTTTCTAATCGAGGAATAGGGTTGGAAGCTTCCGTTTTACTTGTTATTTATTTATTAATTTATTTATCTTTTACACCTATCTGAAATGACTTCTAACAAGCACAAATAAGGATGTAGTATTGTTCCAAAGGATATAATAATTAAGATTCATAATCCTTTATCAAATAAAGTTTCAACAAAAATTATTTACATATTAATATAACCAAGTAAAAAAGAAATTTAAATCTTTCAAACTTGGATTATCGAAATTCAGTAGAAATGGAAAAGATAGTTTTATTCATGATATTTATAGTTTGGTGTCCACAGGAACTGAAACTACAATGGCAACATAAATACATAATTTCTACAAATGCTTGATGTTTACATTCAAGATACTAATCGATAAAAGATTACTACATTTTATTTTTAAGCATAATATTTGTAAGAGGTGTGTTATGTGTATATACATTGTATGTGATACTATGTCGACCATATCCTATTGGATGGGCTATGAACCCAAGCTAATTGGGGTCCACATTTCATCCAACGGTGAATGATGTGTGAGTCGACATGGTTCCCACACATCACATAATATGTATCCTTAATATTTTTAAAAATGGAAACGAAAGCTTGTTTAGTGATTAGGAAGTGAGAGTGTACCTGAATTTGGCATGGAAATTATAAATAGATAAATGAACATTGTTGCAAGTTGTTGAGTGTAGGACTTGAAATATAGGTTATAGGTTGAACTTGCATGCTTTACCAAAAATCCCGACAAGAACATGATCCCTTATTGAAATGATGGAACCGATTTCGGTCCCTAATAATGATATCTTTGTCAAAGATACCTGAAACATGCTTCATGAAACTATGACAGTCATAACAAATCCTAAGATTCTTGATAACCCTGATGATCCTTCTATCCCTATGATAAAGAAGCAGATAAGCTACTGCCAGTTTCTCACTATGATAACCCAGAGAATGTTCTTTCTCCTCCTCTTGGATGTCATGCAGCACATTGGAGGTATTTTGGGTGTAACCTCCAACTTTCACAGTGTCTATAACTGAATCTAGAAACTTTGAAATCTCTTCCCATTGTGGATGAGAATTATCTCCCGATACAAACTCATGAACTGTTTGATCAACATGGAGCCAACTACAGCCAGGCTCCTTTGCAATCCTGTTCTCCCTCATCAAATTCCTCAGCCCGGCCTTCTCAACCCATTTACCAACTCCTCCATAGGCGTTCGACAGAAGCACATAATCACCATCATGATGGGGTTCCAGCTCAGTGATCCGCTCCTTGGCTTTCTCAGCCAATGCAAGATAGTTATGATTCACACAAGCCCCAAGCAGGGTCCTCCAAATAACAGAGTTTGGCTGGATTGGCATTTCCTCCACAAACTTAAAAGCCTCATCAAGCAATCCTGCTCGACCAAGGAGATCAACCATACAACCATAATGCTCCAGCATCGGTTCCATCTGGTACTCGCTTCTCATGGATTCATATACCTGCCAACCCTCCTCCACAAGACCACCATGGCTACAAGCCACCAATGCACCAGTAAAAGCAATGCGATCAGGCTTCAAACCAGACTCCCTCATCCTGTGAAATGCCTCCAAGGCCTCCCTACTTCTGCCATGAACTGCAAACCCACTGATCAATGTTGTCCAAGTAACAACATTCCTATGTGGCATGTCATCGAACACCTTCACTGCCCTGTCAATCGACCCACACCTCGAGTACATATCAACAAGCGCAGTGCCCAACAGAACCCCAACATCAATCCCACTCCTTAAAATAAAACCATGAACCCATATACCCAATTCCAATGCTCCCAAGCTCGAAACCGCAGACACCACACTCAACATAACAACCTCATCGAGTTTCAATCCACACTCCTGGACCTGCATTTGCCGGAAAACCCCAAGAGCTTCAGCAGGCATCCCGTTCCTTGCCAAGCAAGAAATCATGGAGGACCAAGAAACCAAGTCCCTATGGGGCATTTCATCAAACACCTTAACTGCAAACTGAATGGACCCACGAAAACCATAAGCACCAATAAGTGCATTGTGAACGTAGAGACTGGAGTAGAATCCAAGCTTGATAATGAGTGAGTGGAGATGGTGAGGGTCAAGATGGCTTTTCAAGGCGGTGAGGACAAGGGGGAAGGTGAAGTGATCAAAAGGGTGGTGGGGGGTTCGGTGCATGAAGGAGAATAGGGAGATGGAGAAGGAAGAAGGGGTGGTTTTGATGAGGGTGTTGAAGAGGAAGGGGTCGCCGGGGACGGTGATGGTGGGGTGGCTGAGGAGGAGGGTGGCTGCATAGCGTGGAGCTTCGGGTAGTGGCGATCGGGCGCAGTGGAGGACGAAGCTTCGGAGGGAAACAGGGTTGGAATGGTTCCCCGTTTTGATGAGGTTGGCGTGCAGCTTGTATACATTGTTCATGGTTCATTGTTCAACAACAACGTCGGATGTTGTTTCAAAGAGACCTGTTTAACAACATTCTTTCTTCACATTTGTCTTATAAGTAAGCAAGTAATTAAGCCAACACTAGCATTTTGGAATTTTGGATCAAGCAACAAGTTAATAAAATGAAAAAAACAAGAGCCTAATCTAATTACTAAAGTGCTAAGACTTGCACATAATAGAAATTACAAACTTATCGAAGATTAATCATTTATTTTATTACTTTATAAATTTTCTCATTTTAGAAAATTTTTTCTAGTACTTTCCATTATTATTATTTGAAATAATGTCTATTAAAAGAGTGAGTTATCTTCTCTAAAGGGAGATTTATTTATCCGAGGATAGAGCTTTTCTATTCTCCATACTGAAATTTAGGTTACTTAATTGAAAGAGGCACTTTCTTTCTGTGGTTTTTAACAAAGTATTGCTTGAAAAAGTGGGTAAATATGCAAGCAAGGCACACAATGGTATGGTTATTCCTGTAATAACATTAATAAACTCCAAGAAGGATATATTCTGTGAAATCATACATACACTAACATTGTACAACTATGCTGCTTGTTCTCCAAAGGCAGGTAAAAAATCTCGTGGAAGATGCTTTGTTTTGTTTCTAAGTTCTAACTGATCAAAAAATAAAAAAGGCAATTTAATGCCGACGAGGTTCCTGCCAAGAATAACTACAATTCGAAAACTGCATCGGCAAAGCTATACAAATCAGAACCTCCACCGCGGCTAGCAGCAGCAACTGAGCGATAATCAGGCATGCCTGCAAAACCATCTGCACTTGCTTGTGCCGATGTAGGTTGTCCGGCATAACGCTGCACCAGTGACCAGTCATCAGAAGATACCCCTTCCCCTACTCCACGCCATCTATAAAGATGATTGTTCCCAACATTGTCTAATCTCGCATCTCCTTGATAGCCAGAATATGAACTAGTTGTGGCAGTGATTCCGGCTGACATAGCAGAGCTAGCTATGGCTCCTCCAACCATATTAACTCCGCTCGCCACTGCTCCACCAAGGTAGCTTTCTGGCAAGGATCCTGAAACAGATCCAAGTTGCAGCGATGATGTGGCAGGATAATTGTTTGAGTAGCCATAGGATCTCCCATCCAGCAAATGTGCTGTGAGTGGAACATCATATGAGCTGTTGGCATCCAGATGCCTAGCAATCCTATGCTCTTGCAAGGCAGCAACTGAAGGTGATGCGATAGACGGATCCTTTGGAGCAAACTTTGGTCGTTTAGCCTCTGGAGGCTTCACTTTCTTTGAGGGATTACTTTTATCCACTTTTCTCTTGGGCGCTACGGCCTTCCCTTCAATTCTTTTCTTGATTTCACTAATATCTTTTTCCAAGTTGCTAATCTTATCCTTAAGTTCCCACCCAGGAAGGAATTCATTCAAGCCGATCTTATGACCTTCCAAACAGCTAACTACAGATTTCAAAGCAGCTAAATATTTTACATTTGCTTCCTTCTGTAGAAGATAAAATACCATCAAGGTCAATATTCATAATGGAAAGCAATTAATAAAAGATAACGGCATAGGCTATTCAACTAAAGTATACCAGCAATCTAGGAATATCGTGTGACCCATTCTTGGTTTTCTTCCAAGCTTCTTCAGATTTCTGTAGAAATGATGTAAGTGCTGTCTGAGGAGAATATTTCTCTTCAAACCCAAAGGTATAAGCCAAGTCAACTGCTTCAACAACGGAGCCCTTTTTCATTATTCCATCGGCAATTTCTGTGGCCAAAACAGACAAATTATTCAGATTGTGGAAAACGCTTCAGAATACAACATATTTATACAAAATCAATCTTCAAGGGTTAAATAGGGCAGAATGCAATCAGATTGGGATGGAAAAATTTAGATCAGCCCATTGTTGCTTGGTAGAGGGTGAAAAGTTCTTCTCAATTTATTTTAATGATATAAGAATGGAAAATTTTACAAGATAAGTGCACTGCACTTTACTTCAAAATTTCAACCACTGCATATATTTTGTTTCACCAAACAAGCTTGAAATGATTTGTCATTCTAAACTATATTAGGCTTAACTGTCACAAGAGAATCAAGTAGTTTGAAAAATTGAAAATTCAATGCCAACAGGGTAATATCCAAATCAGTAATGTAGTTTAGGTAACAAGCATTCCTATAATATGCGATGGAATATAAATAATGACATTAGCTTAACTCTTAAGACTCTCAATTGCAAAAGCTTCACATTGCTTCTGCTATAAAATGAAAATGCCCACTGTTGAATTATGTCAGATTAGCAGCAATGTAACTCAAAGTCAGTTGAAAAAGCCAATTTGGCGGGGTTTAACATCTACAATATCAACAGTGTAGCAAGTAGTTATAACTTACAAATTAATACTACTCCAGAAAGGGGAAAATAGAAAGTCCCTCTTCTTTCTGGGTCACATTATCCTATCCATCATAGAAAAAAACAATCTAACTATAATGCACTATAAATGAGGATGATCTTGACAATAAAATCAGGTGATTGCAATGATAATGGCTTGTCAGATGCGCATTGACATAAAAGATAAGTTGACAGGCATTGAGAGCCTATTGTTTTATATCCATAAAAAGATAAGGATTCATATTCTTAATGCCTCCACAAATACACGAGAAAGTACAATTATTCCTCATAATCGCAATCAATGTAATAATGATGCCGATCAAAGAATCCCTGCAGAGCACCTGATACTTAGTCCTCTAAAAGAATTAAAAGATATTTACTTTGAAGTTTGAACCAAATTCAAGTGTATGGATAAAAGCTACTGGCCACTTTATCCTTGAGGGTTTCATGATTACAACAACATGCAGATTCCAGCTTATTAGTTTGCCATTCAAGTTTCAACAAAAAATTGTATGAAACAGTTTCCCTAAACAATCCAAATAAACGAAACAGCTCTCATTTTTCATGAAGTTCAAAACTAAAGCAGTACAACCAAACATTATCATGCAGTAGCTCTTGCATTCTGCTAAATTTCATGAAGTTCAAATATTTGAATTTGATCATACACAACCTCTTGCATTGCATTGCAACTGAAACATTGCTTCTGCAAGAAGAGCCAGCCATGTTTTCCTCAAAACTATCTACAATACAATTTTTTAAAATCGCAGTAATCACAACACAACCGCAATTAAAGAAAAAAAAAATTGAAATTTTCACCTGAAACCCTCTTAAGAAGGGTCTGAGATTGGCGAAGCAAATGTGAAATCTCTCTGGCATTGCTCAACCTCAGCAAATTCGACAAGTCCTCGTTTCGGAAAACAGCCGGAATCCCAAAACAAGCAATAAAAAGAATCAAACCCTTTGCATCAGCCTCAGAAGCCTTCGCCACACCACCTTCCACAATCAACCTCTTCCTCCACGCAACCGCGCCATTGTTCGCCTCTTCCTTCACCGAATTCTCCACCACATTGCTCTCACTACCAACGCAGCCAGAGAGAAGATAATACTCCAGAACCAGCACCGATGCCTCCCTCGCCCGAACCATGTTTGAGTCCTTCTTCATATACGCCTTGCTTCCCTGAAGGAAGAACCTCCCTATGCACTCGAGCACGATCTTCGCAGGCTTCGGAGCGTTCCGGATTGCCGCCGGAACCTTCTCCCGGAGCAAATTGGGTTCAGAGATGTGCGAAATCACGTACCTCCGCAACCCGCGGCTGCACATTGTTTGGCATAGTGATAGAACCTCGTCCTCGGTGCCTTCTAGGGTTTCGGCCTGCGTCGGCTCCGACGGAACGACGCCGTTTGAAGACGGTAGGGATTCGAGCTCCTTCGACCTAGCGTCGAGGGCTTTGTCGATGAAGTTGAGGTGGTTCTGGAGCTCATCGTACCTTGCCTTGAACGCTTGTATCGCGACGGAGAAGCTGTTGAGGTCGTTCACCGATTTCGCTATTGTTTCGGCGGCGCGTTCAGTTTCCGGCGGCGGAGTAAGGGAAGGGTTGTTAGGGAGGTCTTGTGGCTCGCATTTGATGGTTATTGCGGTTGTTGTTGCTGTCGGGGAATTGTGTTGAAGATGTTTATGTTGTTCTTCCTTAACGGTTAAAGGGGACGCCATGGGAGAAAATAGAATTAATTTTAAAAAATAAATAAAAAAAATGGATTTCGTTTTTGAATGCTTTTTGTGAAAAAAAGGAAGGAAGATTATTAGGAAGAGGAAGCAGAGGAAGCAGTGTGTAGTTACCAGTGAAGGGGTGTTATAAAATGGGCCTAGAGTAATAGGCTATGGCCCATGAGAAGAGAAAGAAAGACATTGAAAAATGTACAGATAAAAAAATTATCGTCAAAAAAGAATAATAAAAAGTTGCATAATTATGAAACAATTTAACTTTTATGAATTCGATTGCTTACTATACACAAAAGTGAAAATCTCACTCAGGCACATTTGAACAATTTTAAAAATTATTTTTTGAGTTTTTAATTTATGAAAAATAGTAGTATCAACATTTGATACAATTTTTAAAATTAAACTATAGCTTTTTAAAAAGCTAGTTAAGTGTTTAAGGAAAAGTTAAAAGAAATTATTTCTCTCATAATGAAAAATTTTTTATCACATTTTCTTTTAAAAATAAGCACTTTTGTAACTAAAAAATCAAATACAAAATAACTTATTTATAAATTATTTTTAACATAAATATTTATTGTTTAAGTTATTTTCTCAAAAAGAACTTAATTAAACTGCTTATCCAAATTGAGTCTAAGAAGAGGGGATCAATAACATTAAAATGTATAAATTATTTTACATTGAACTATAATTTAAATTCTAATTTTAATATATAATCTTTTGCTTAGAAATTCAAATTTTACATTAATAAAAATGGAAATAAAGAAAAATAAAAATATATCGAAGAAAAAAATTGACTGTAATATGACATAAATTTCTTTGCCATGTATTTATAAAAGATAATTTTATCTTGACATTAAATCTTGCATTATCACATAGAAAGAAAAAGTGTATAGCAATGAAAACTCTTAAAATTTGCACAATAATAAATAATTTAACTTTATATAAGTTTAATTGTTGTACATTGATGATATAAAATGCATATAATTAAATACTCATGTTTATTTGGGTTTTATGATATTGATGATTGAACTAAATATTTTGTTAATATAACAATATACTTTTTTACATTAAAATATGTAGTTTAATAGTAGATACTAGTTTATATAGGCATTTGATTCTGCATTTTTGTAAGATTATTTCTAAAGTTAGAGAGATTTAAACTCGTAACCTCTTAAATGAGTATAGGAAAATTATACTATTTGAGTTATGACTCATTAGCTTGCATTTTTGTAGGATTGTTAACAAAAAGTATAATTAATTTATGTAAGATTTAAGATTGTGTACCAAAAGATGAAGTGAGATTCTTATGTTACTAAACACATACAAAAAGATTTCACATTTTTGGATAACGATGAATCGTATGGAAGTGAACTTGTGAAGTTATCATTACGGTATGTCACTCCATTTTTTTTTACTGAAGATAGGGAGCAAGGACGGATCAGAAATGTTATCATGGGCCAATAACACATATAATATTAAAAGTTATGTAAAAAATTATATAATATAAGATGTATTACAAAAACATATTGATAGAGAATATATTTTAAAGTACAAAAAATATGTGTGTACTTTTTACTAACGAAGTGGTCAATTTTTCATATCATAAAATGTATCGATAATAGAATTTGTGTCAAATTTTTCAACAATTTTTTCAGTATAATTAAAAGACAATTAGCAAAAATTCTTTTTTTATTTTGTTTCTGAATTATTTTTCACAATATTCATAGTTGAAAAAGATCTCTTAATTGTAGCAGTTGAAACAGAAAAAATTAATACCAAATGAATAAAAAAAGATAGTCACAAAAAGAAAATGAATTCACTTTATAAGATTTGAAAATTTTTATTTAATTAAAAAATATTAATAATATTATTTTTTTAGATTTTTTAATATTATTATTTACTTTTTAGATATTAGAAGTCATTAATATTTAAATTATACTGAACTTTTATTTATACTAGACTAAATACTAAATAATTTTTTATAAAATTAAATTATACATAATAACTTATTAATTTTTTTAAAAAAAGTTGGGGGGCCGAGGCCTCCACTCGCCCCCCTTGTATCCGTCCCTGAATTAGAGAGACTAGAATCCGTAACCTATTAGGTGAGTATAGGGAGACTATGCCATTTGAGCTATAGCTAGTTAGCTTTTAACACTTGATTTTAAAAAGAGAGAGAAGTGTATTGAATTGTATGGAAGTATATGTATGTATATTCTTGTATAAATTTCAAAGAATGATTGTGTTGCTCATTACATAGGAAACAAATTCCTTGCCTAAGCTAACAAAGAAGAGCCAAAACAATTTTTCAATAGACTTGTATTTTTTGTATACCCTATATTGCACTACTTTTCTTCTTTACATCATTTAGTTTCAGGGATGACTTGCGTCAGATATGTTAATAATTTTGTCAAGTTGATTTGTAACAAAGGGTTTACCATTTGCATCCAAGTCAATAAGGACAGTGTCACCTTGCTTGAACTGTCCTACAAGGAATGCTTCACTCAAAGGGTCTTCAATTATTGATGTAATGGCCCTCTTCAAAGGCCTGGCACCATATGTTGGATTATAACCTTCCTGGCAAACAAGGTCCTTCACTGCTTCAGAAACCTTCAAATCTATTCCTAGAAGCATTACCCTTTTCTTTATGTCTTGCAGCAGCAGATTCAATATCTCCAGCAACTGAAACAAAGAAGAATAACATGAATATGTCTCTCATTGTATCAATTTTGTACAAAATGACTAATTTGTGATTTTAAAATTCTGAAAGACAACTTATCCTTTCTTACTTTTTAAACCTTAGTACTTTTTTTAATTAAAAGAATGCCTGTAGGTATTAACAGCTGGAGATTTTTCCAACAAGTTTCTAAATTGCAAAGATATTAGTTTTAGTTAAAATCCATGGGGTGCTTATAAGTGAAAACTGAAAACAATTGGACTTTGAAAGAAGACTAATTAGACTCGACCGAAACTGAACCAACCTGTGACTTTTCAAGGGGCTGAAACACTACCACTTCATCTATCCTGTTGAGCAGTTCCGGACGAAAATAATTTCTCAATTCTTCCATTACCATCGATTTCAAGCCACTATATGATGCCTTCTTGTCATCTTGAATCAAGAAACCTATGGAGTTGTGCCGACCCTTAGAAATGGCACTAGACCCTATATTTGAAGTCATCACCACCAATGCATTTTTAAATGAAACTCGCCGACCCTGTTAGATCCAGTTTCACAAACAACAAATATAAAAATGAGGACACCAGTAGCATGTTTACTTGGAGAAGATGCAGGAAAGGAAGAAATGGGAGATTCGTAAAAATATTTAGTAAATTAAGGTTCACAGCAACATTCACAAACCTGAGAATCAGTAAGTTGGCCATCTTCTAACAACTGAAGAAGAATGTTGAATATATCTGGATGAGCTTTCTCTATCTCATCAAGTAGTACCAGTGTGAATGGTTTTCTTCTAATAGCTTCAGTTAAGATGCCTCCTTCTCCATAACCAACATAACCTGGTGGCGATCCTATCAATTTGCTCACAGTATGCCGCTCCATATATTCACTCATGTCTAGCCGAATCATGGCTGCCTCCTGAAAATATAAACAATTTCAAGTGATGAAGCAGTAACCACAAGTCCACAACACAATAGTTTCAGACCAATGAAAAATAACAGTGAAGATGCATATTATAAGGAGAAAATGAAAAGAAAAGCTCTCTTGCGATAATAACATTTTAGATAAAAGAATGTTTTCCAATTATTAATTTCGAAACAAACAGTGTGTATAAAGTTGTAGTATCATACCGATCCAAAGTAGCATGCTGCCAAAGATTTTGCGAGTTCTGTTTTTCCAACCCCAGTTGGGCCACAAAATAACATTGCAGCTATAGGTCTATCAGGATCCTTAAGGCCAACCCTGGATCTCTTCACAGCTTTAGAAATGGCAGTAACAGCCTCCTCTTGTCCAATAACACGTTTCCGAAGCTGATTCTCAAGATCTAACAGAAGAGTTCTTTGGTCAGCAGTGAGCTGCTGAACAGGAATTCCCGACCAGAGGGAAGCAACTAAGGCTACTTCTTCTGGTCCAACTATAACAGGTCTGAAAAGAAAAAGAATATGCCGGCCACTCAGGAATCAAACCAAGATATACATGCATATAGAGGTATGGTTGCATTTTTCCGGATGAAGTAACGTACTCATTTTCATTGGCTTCAGAAGCTAAATATGAGTCCAGTATGAGTTCATTAGAATCGTCAATGCTTGAGGCGCCGTAGTATTTAAGCTTGCTTTCCTGAACCAGTGAGCAAGAAATGTTGTATTACACTGAAGCTATAAGCAACTCATAACCCCCAAAAATAAAATAAAATAAAAACACTGGAGAATGCAGTAAGCAATGCAATACCATTTCATGCATTGACTGGACATCTTTAATTTCTTGCCAGTAATCAGCAGGGTCCTTAGAAAGTACACAAGTTTCTTGTTCCTTTCTCTTCTTAAAGGCTTCAATATGAGCTCTACTTCCTGCTTCATCAATGAGGTCAATAGCTTTATCTGGTAGATACCTATCGACTATGTACCTCGCTGACAACTGAACTGCAGCCTTTATGGCGTCTTCGGTATATATGCATTTGTGGTGTGACTCGTACTTCTCACGTAGACCCATAAGTATCTTAACTGCATCATCCTATTGCCAATATAGTCTGATAAGAAATCGAATTATGATTACATGTTATGTTGAAATGATATAGATTTAAAGATGGAATACAAACCTCAATTGGCTCATCAACCCAAACAGGTTGAAATCTTCGTGCCAATGCCTTGTCTTTCTCAAAATGAAGCCTGTATTCGTCGACGGTGGTAGATGCAATACACTGTAGAGTAGGTAAAGTTATTTTACTTTGATTAGAAGACAAAGTGGCAGCAAGTACATGCTGTAACATGATTCTTTTAACCCCAAAACCCAAACTTAAGAGAAACATGATGATAATAACAATAAGAACAGATAACATGTTATTCAAAAGAAAAAGAGAATCCCTGTACATAGTATTCATAGACTTGAAGTTTGTCGAGTATAAATGAGTACAGTAATCATAGACTTGCCCTTCTACAGCCCTGTCCATGCACTCCGACATTCTTGTTCTCATTTAGACCATTAAACTTTGTAAATTTGCTCGTTGAAGTAGCTTATATGGACTAATCCTAAAAATACCTGAAGATTAGGGCAAGTTGCCAATCCTACTCCAAGTAAGGTGGCAACCTCCTAGTTTTTTCATCAAGAAATCCTCGAAAATAATTTCAACCTCGTATTGTGCTTTTCCAGATGTTAATTATAAACCAAGTTTAAGCTTCAGTACAATTGCTTTTGGCAAGTGGTAACTGGTAAAAACAACTGCAGCTGTGTAGTAACCATAGATTTTGACCTTTAAAATCTTATATCTCATTCAATTGTAAACCAGGCTTCAAACTGAACACATGTTCATCTTCAATGAACACTTAGAACAAAGGAAACTAGGAAATCTGAAGACACGAGACAAATAATTACCTGAAGTTGACCCCTTGCAAGTGCAGGTTTAAGCAAATTGGAAATGTCAAGGCCAGATCCCTTATTTCCTTTTCCACTTGTCCCGGACTGAACAAGTGTATGAACTTCATCAATGAAAAGAATGATGTCACCTGCATTGCAATCAAAACTATGAGAGCTAAAGCAATGTATTCTCCAATTTATTCTACAATTTTTTCTATTGTAAAAATATTTCACCTGAACTTATTATCTCTTTTATTAAATTTGTAACACGCTCCTCTAACTCTCCTCTCTCTTTTGCCCCAGCCATTAACAATGCAACATCCAAAGACATGACACGTTTTGTCTGCGGAAAACAGAGAATGGAAATTAAGATTCCAAAGCATTCAAACCAGTTGAACAAGAACTTCAGAAGTGATGAGAAACACACCAATAAAAATGGGGAAACATCTGCCTTAGCAATGCGAATTGCCAACCCTTCGGCAAGAGCTGTTTTTCCAACACCAGGTTCACCAAGAAGAATGGGATTACATTTTGTTTTCCGGCACAGTATTTGAACAATTCTCTGCACCTCGGTATCTCGGCCAATAACAGGATCGATTAGTCCTTCACTCGCACGAGCAGTGAGATCGGCACAAAATTGTGAGATGGCATCCGGTTCTGGAAATCATAAGAATGATTACAAAAAATTCTTCCCTGCCTCCAAACATAAAAGTATATACAAAATAACAAAACTTACAACAACAAATTTCTTACCTTTGGTGGTGGCGGCAGAGGACCCTGCATCATAACGTTTTCTTGCCATGGATTTGTCATGCAATCCCTTGGAATCCGCATTTGGCTCCCTACCATCTTTAGCAATCTCCTTTTGCAATCTGGAAAATGCCACAGCTGCCAACTGGCCTCCATTTGCCCCCAATCTGAAATCATATCATATTAGTGTACAAATAAACACAATGGAAAAATCAATTGATTATACATAGTTACATACTTCTAAAAATCAATAATTGAGGAATCACCATTCACCAGAAAATTATTCAACAAAAATGAAATGTTACCAACTTGCTTAATGACTAGATAGTAACATTTTACATGCTGATGAACTACAATAACAGAATCAGTAACTAATAACTAACTCTAACTATCTTTCTTTGTAATTTTTTCCAAATAAATAAAAAAAAGCGCTAAAGATAGTTATGATCTAAGCTACATTTGGATACTGTGTCTGAAACAATAGACACAAATATTCTTTTAATTACAATTTTTTCCAACTAACTGCCTGTTTTGTAACAATAAAACATATTAAGTCTATTAATAAATAATCTACCGAATCAAATTAGTCAAAATTAAAAAATAAAACTCGAATCAAATTAATTATTAATTAATTTAATTAATGAGTAGCTACCTATAAAGGACTCGACTAGCACTTCCATCATCAACTTTAACCAAAGCAACTGCTATATGTTCAGGAGCAACAAACTTATGCCCAAGAGACCTTGAATATTCAACAGCCGCCTCAAAAACACGCTTTGCGCTAATAGAAAAAGGCACGTGACTCGCCGAACCACCTTTCTCGCCAGCATCACGTGCGTCATCACGTGCGGAACCAATCCTCTGCCATATACTTCGGACGGCATCACGTGCCTTCTCAACCGTTATACCAGACGCAAGAAACCCGTCGGTTGAACGATCCTCTTCAGCGATGAGCCCTAACAGAAGATGCTGCGTGTAAACCAAGTCACTTCCCAGCGATTTCGCTTCCTTTTGCGAAAACATTATCCGCGGTGAAGGCGTTTCTCTGATTAACCAAAAACGAGAGCGAGGTTGCGGCGGTGGCGGTAGCCGTGGAGGTGGTGTTGATTCTGCAACGCACTGGAGCGGCGCGTGAGAAGAGGACGTTAATACATGGAGAGTTGTAATAGGAGGCAGTTACAGTGGCGGTTGAAGAAGTTGAGCATGACTCCGATTGGAAACGTTGGTTGTAACGGCTTTTCGAACCGAAGCTGACTCGGAACCACGGTGAGCTAACCGGTGAGGATGAAACCTGCATCTTCTTAAACTTTTCCGGTTAATTTAATTTACTTTTCTGGTTCGATCGGTTTAATTAATAAGTTTTTGTTTTCTGTGTTTCGGTGTTAGGAAATGAAGGGAAATAAAGAAAATATTAAGTGTGGGATTAAGCTAAGGTTTCGTTGATTAATAGGAAGAAGAAGAAGAAGGAGAAGAAGAGAAAGGGTTTTGTGTTTGGTTTGGGGATTTCGCTTTCGAAGCTAATGAAAGGAAGGAAGGAAGGAAGGTATAGAGTGAGCATGGAAGACACGTCACCTTTGAAAATTTTAAGATGAGAATGGAGAAGAGAAGGAGGGAAAGACAAGTTTCTTTTCCATTCTTTAATTTGTGTTTTGTATGACTTGGAATTTGGCCTGAGTTGCTTGGAGCAATCAAAGGTGGCAAACGCCAAAAAAGGTCAGTGAACATCGACTTCCCGTAACTACCTTCTTCAATCGCCTCGTTTTCTAATTAAAAATATTTTTTTTTATTTTTCCAGTTCATACTAAGAAAATTTTATAATAATTATTTGTTAGGCCATGTGGTGTATTAAGTTAAATTTAGAGTAATAGGGATAAAAATATTTGACAAGCCAGATAATATGCCAACAAATTATAATTAGGACACTTTAAATCTTTTTTTAATTACCTGTAATTTCTGTCAGAATCACTAGAAAGTTGTCACGACTTTCCAACTGTATCTAGCGAAAAATAAAAAGAAATTCCAACTAACTATGTAAAGACTAAAGTTAGTAAGTGGTACTAAATAATCTTGTATATATTGAAGAGTATTATATATGTCAATACACTTACAATTTGAAAATAATTTTAGACAACTTCAATCAATAACGTTTTGTGTCTATCAATGAAAATATTTTCATTTAAAAATAAACCGACAAATAAATTTATAAAAATTTATATTTTAAATAGATTAATTTTTAAAAAATATTAATAAAATTTTTTAAAATAACAAACGCAGACAAATTAATTTAAATTAAAACGTTTTATTCTAATTATAAGAACTAATTTAAAAATAATATGTCCACATTTATTATTTTAAAATTTTATTGGTATTATTTTTTTAGAGGCTAATCTATTTGAAATATAAATTTTTTGAAATTTATTTATTACTTTATTCTTCTTTTAAAATATTTGAATTTAACTTCTTTAAAATTAAAGATTGCTAAATATAAAAAAAATAAATGTTAATTTTCGTTAAATTATAATCTTTATTATTTATATGATATCCAATATCTTAATTTAAAAGTGATTTTATTTTCTCGTTTTACCAGCATTATCATTTTTAAAAAAAATTGATAGAAATATTCACATTTCATAACAAAATTGTTTTGACTAATAATGTAATCTCAATATTCATTTGTTAATACCATAATTAATTGAAGTTTTATGAGCTTTTCCAAACTTTTAATTGCATAATATCCAACATGTTTCTTTTACGATCACTATTCAATTTCCAAGAAAAATTACTTATCACAGAAACTCATCTTTCAACATTTTCAAAATATTACTTGAATGATTTTGTATTAAATTTTCTTAGGGATTTTTTAAGTTTTTTTTCTTTGGTATAATAGTGATTCCTTAAGTTTCTTGGACCGTAATTGCACAAGAAATGGGCCTTTGAAGAGAAGCAGCCCACACGTATGGATCTTTCATAACCTTCAATGGTTGGTTAACTACTGACAAAAAAAATATGATTGGTTAACGTCCAGAAAGAAACTAATTTAAATAGTTTAGTAATTGGTTCACTAATTTGCTTAAATAAGTATTAAAATTTTGAATAGTAATTTATGAATCATCCAAATGATAATCGTAATTACATGTACCATATATCATATATCCAAATTTCCATTAGAAGAAATACATGTGCATAAATGATATGCTTGTGCCTAGTTATTTAAAAAATTATGAAGTATGGATATTATTATACTAATACAAATACAAAGTATGAAATTAATACATGATACAAAACCAATTTTAAGTTTCTGTATATATAAAGAATTTTTATATAAGATATAATAATATCTTAATATTTTATTCATATTAAATATAAATTAAATTTTTTAAAATATTTTTAATATTTTTTTAATTATATAAAATATTTTAAACTATTTTCTTATTATATTAATAATTAATAATGTATATTATTTCGAAATTTATTTTAAATATTTAGACCAAAAATGATACTGAATATTCTAACACATTATTATATTTAAATATATCCAATTGTATCTAAAGAATTTTGTTTATTAAAACACAAGTAAATAGAAAAAAAAAAAGACATAAACCTGATACCTTAACAAAGTATTTAAGTTCAGAGAATAGATTCTTTTAATTTTATTTTTTCAGTTGAGAAAGTAAAATATAATTTCTAATTTTTTAATGTTTTTATATTTTTTTATCCTATTTATAAAATTAATTCTAAAAGAACACATTTTATCCTTTTAAATAAAAAAATAAGAGAGTTTATTCCTAAATTTCACAGCGTAAAAATAATAAGAGCCATTGTATATGATCGCATAAGAGATAGAAGCTAGTATCTTCTTCTTTTAATATGGACAAAAGCAGCATCACAAAATTATGAATATAAATTGAGTAAGAATCGAAAAAGGGTAAGTTTTATATATATAAAACAAACCAAAATGTAGAATTTACTTCATTATACGGGAAAGTGCAAAGGTTGACCTTTGACAATTACATTTGATTCTTTGACTTTTCCTTTTACAATAAAAACAAGAAAGTTAAGAAACTGAATGCATTTCTCGAATGAAGTGTGCCAAAATTTCATTTCTTCATTCAAGTAAATATATATAAGGGCAATTTACTTAAATAAATAAAAAGGGGATTTTTTTTGCGTAAATGTGCAAATCTATTTGTTATTACGTTTATATGCAAAACGGATTTATATGTAAATCGTGGCAACCCACCACGGTTTCTAAATATGCATAAACCGTGGGAGGTCACCACGGATTAGGAGCAAAAATTTGTAGGAGAAAACGGTGGTAGGTCACTACGGTTTATGAAGGAAATTTGGCAAGCATAAACCGTGGTTTATGAAGAAACTTGTTTGCACATAAAACCTTGTGGGTCACCACGGTTTATGTGTGGTAAATAATGGCCAGAAAACCTTGTTAATTTTATGTCCAAGAGACACAACTTATTTTTTATTTTTTACATGTATTATCAATTAGTTTTTCATTATGTTTATCCCTATTTTTCATTTTACACTATATTTAAATATTTATTATACTATAAAAAATATTAATGAACATAATAAAATAATTACTTATTAATATTTTTTAGAGTACTCATTAATATTCTTATAATATAATAAATATTTTTTATTTTAAATTTAACAAATACTAATGTATCAATATACACTTATATGTGAATTTATTAAATCTATATAAAAGATTTAATCAATAAGCATGTTAATGAATATTAATATACCAATATTAACAAGTAATTATTTTATTGTACTCATTAATATGTTATAGTGTAATAAATCTTTATTTTATAAATGAAAAAATAAAGATGAATATAATGAGAAAGGTCACCTTAAGCTTAAACGAACTTTTGAGTAGTTTTTATAAGTTCGCCTAAGATTTTGAAAACTTCATAAAAACTCAAAATAAAAAATAAAAACACAGATTCCAAACATTAATGTTAGTGTAATTTATTTTTAAAAATATTTTTTTATTTTATAATAGAAAAAAATCTAAAAATTTCATGATGTTTATTATTGGAGTCTAATTTTTTTCTAATTTATTTTACATAACAAATTTTAAATATTTTAAATTTATTAAATTTCATCATTTTAAATTAAATATTAATTTTTTATTTTTTAGTAAATAGACATCAATTTTTTAAGTACTATAAAAATCATTTTCTTAGTATTATCTGATTTTTTTTATTGTACTCTTTCTATTATAAAAAGCTGTTGTTGATAAGACATAATTTAAGATTCTGCTAATAAATTTATTGTGCTAATAAATTCATTTTCTATTGGACATAAAATTAACAAGGTTTTCTGGCCATTATTTATCACACATAAACCGTGGTGACCCACAAGGTTTTATGTGCAAAGAAGTTTCTTCATAAACCGTGGTGACTCTCCACGGTTTATGCACGCTATCTCTCCTTAGTAAACCGTGGTGACCTACCACGGTTTACGTGTAAAACCATTTGCTCCTAATCCGTGGTGACCTCCCACGGTTTATGCATATTTAGAAACCGTTGTGGGTTGCCACGGTTTACATATAAATCCGTTTTGCACAAAATCGTAACAACAAACAGAATTGCACATTTACGTAAATAACTCTCCCACTTTATTTATTTAAGTAAATTGCCCTATATATAATATAAGAAGAGTTTTAAGTACCGAAAACATCGGTCTTTCAGTTATTTTAATCATTGATTTAAATTAAGAAAATATATAATATATATTAAAATTAATGATTAA
>NC_029779.3:47348953-47356042 GCF_000817695.3 Arachis duranensis
TTTTTGTATACTTAAAATTCTTCCTACAATATAATATATATTCAATATAATTAAGATAGTTTAATTTTAATTTTGGATTTTTTTATGTCTGTTTTGGTCTTCTTTATATTTATTTTTCACAGAATTTTAAAAAATTTCTAAAACAATTATTGTAAAAAAATAAACATAATCTTTTCAAATTATACTCTTTAAAACTTTGGGTTTAATTATTTTATTAGTTCTTATAGTTTTACCAAATTTTTAATTAAGCCTCTATATTTTTTTTAAATTAAGTTGCTATACCATATCAAGTTTTGTAATTAAATTTCTACCGTGATAAAAATATTGAAACTAACAGAATATTTTGTTAAAATTATATATAATATTCAGTCAAGTGTTATGCATATTCATTTTGTTTAACGCAATATTTTAATAATTTTAACATTTTTGTCACAGTAAAAATTTAATTACAAAATTTAATATGATATAGAAATTTAATTAAAAAAATATTTTAAATCTAATTAAAAATTCAATAAAACTATGCAAACCAACAGAATAATTAAACTAAATTTTTAACCATCAAATTATAATTTCTGTAAAAATTAATCAATAAACTGAATAAAGATACAAAAAAAAAATTTGGTCATAAAACATTGCAACTTTGCCAGGTGGCCAATTATCCACTTCAATCCTCACAAGGGTTGTTCTCAAGATCAGATATGGGCACGTACGTGTTTCTAAATCCTGCCCAAATCTAATGCATGAATGCCCATTCAGAACGCTATCATATTTATTCGATATTTTGTTTCTCGAAAAGTTGTTATTCGGAATCTTTGATTTACAAAAAAAAAAAGAAAAATTTCTATTAATGATTTTATATGAGAGTCTGTGTTTATTTTTTTTTCTCTTTAAAAAATAACTTATTATAATCTATACATTCTAACTAACTTAAGGGTAATAAGGATGAAATGAGGTTTTAGGTCTAGGCTCATAATAAAATCTTTTCATCTGAAGAGATCAAATTTAGTTTTAGCGAGATTAATATATTGATATGAAAAACATCTAATTACGGAATTAAAAATAGTATAAAAATATAATTGAAAAAAAATGAAGAATATTAAAAAATTATTAAAATTTATTATTTTTTATTATTAGTTAGGCATCAATATTTAAAAACATGTGATAAATTATATTGTTAGATAACTAGATTAAAAGAATTGAATTGATGATTAAGTGATAATCTAAAAAATAAATTCTAATAGTTTGAGAATGATAAAAGAAGAATGGAGGGAATTGGGTAATGTACACTTCTTAGAAAAAAATGAAAGCGCTGTCAACACCATTGCGTAGATGGCACAAGTAGCATTTTGGGAATATAACTAAGAAGATAAAGAGGTTTGAGGAAGAAATACAGAAGGTGAATGATATGGCCAGTAGTGGTCAGTATGATAGTACATTGGAGGCAAGGAGGATGGCACTAGTGAGGTGCTGTGAAAAGTAGTATGTAAGACAGAATCTACACTGAAAGCAAATGTCTAGATCTCGGCATGCTACTGAGATGGATAGAAACACAAGGCATTTCCATAATATAGCTTCGGCGAGAAGAAGAAATAACAGGATTGAGTCCTTGGTTATCCATGGGAGGTTAGTGAGGAATCAACCAAGAATTAAGCTGCGGTTCGAGACTTTTATAAACGTTTGTACCACCAGGAACATTCTCCAAGGGTGAGCTTTAAGGATGGACTAGTTAATCGACTAGAGAGAGAGGAAGCTGAAGCCCTAGAGGTGTTACCATCAGTGGAAGAAGTGAAGAAAGCAGTCTGGGAGTGTGAATCTTCTAAGGCTCCAGGGAACGACGGGTACAACATGAATTTTATAAAAAAAAGTGTCGGAATGAAATTGGAACGGAGTTCACTGCAACTGTTATGTGTTTTTTCGAGACAGCAACATTACCAAAGGAATCCAATGTCACATGGGTAGCGTTAGCTCCGAAATTCGTTGAGGCTAAGGAGATAAAAGATATCAGACCTATCAGCATAGTGGGGTGTATCTACAAAGTCATTTCTAAATTGTTGACACGAAGAATGAGGAGTGTCATGCCAGGTTTAGTTGGAAAATTACAGAGTGCCTTTATGAAGGGGAGGAAGATACATGATGGAGCTTTAATCGCATGTAAAACAGTGCGATGGTTGAAACTGAAAAAGAAGTCGTCGGCAATTATTAAACTGGACTTTCAAAAAGCCTATGATAGAGTTAAATGGTGCTTTATTGATACCGTGCTAGAGAAGATGGGCTTCGGTAGAACATGGAGATCATGGGTTAGGGAGTGTGTCAGAACGGCTTCTATTTCTATTCTGGTTAATGGGTCTCCATCGACACTCTTCAAAATGGAAAGGGGGCTTCGTCAAGGTATCCGTTATCACCATTTTTGTTTGTCTTGGTGGTGGATGTGCTTAACAGGATGATCAGAGAGTGGTAAGGAACGGTCGAATCTCTCCACTCCTAGTTGGTCGGGATAATATAGAGCTATCTCATTTACAATTTGCTTATGACACTATATTATTTTGTCCGCTGGATGAGGAGACAGTTAGAAACTATAAGAGATTGCTGAGGTGTTTTGAAATGATGTCTGCTTTGAGCATTAATTTTGAGAAGTCCAACTTGATACCAGTGAATTGCAGACATAAGTGGGTTACCCGAATGTGTCATCTTTTGGGTTGTCAGGAGGCGGCCCTGCCGGTGAGGTATCTTGGCATTAGCCTAGGAGCGAACCCGAGCCTGGTAAAGACTTGGAAGCCAGTCATAGATAAGGTGGAAAAGAAACACAGCTTGTGGAAAGTAAAAGTCCTTAGTAAGGCCGGCAAGGTGGTACTCATCAAGTCGGTAATCAATAGCCTGCCAATTTATTACCTGAGTTTGTATAAGATGTCAAATGTGGTTGCAAGGAAAATTATCTCGCTCCAGAGGAGGTTCTTTTGGGGGAAGGATGATGGGCGACCAGACATGGCTCTTGTGAAGTGGGAGTTGATCCAAGCACCAAAGAAACTAGGAGGGTTGGGGGTGGGTGATGCAGCGGTACACAATGCTGCACTACTGTTTAAATGGTGGTGGCGGTTCTCAAAGGAGGAATGTCCTCTATGAAAGAAGATTGTGTGCTCCAGTAATAATTTGAACCCAAACCTCTTGCTGTCAACTCAGAAATTACCACAAAAAGGTGGACCGTGAAGGGACATATGTCAAGTGCCAATAAAGGAACAACATGTAAGGCAGACGATGATTGATGGCCTTTCTATAGAAGTAGGGGATGGTAGATCCACCAAATTTTGGGATGATACGTGGCTCCAAGTGGGGAAGTTGAAAAACTCCTTTCCGAGACTCTTCTTGATTTTAAACCAAAAAGGATTAGTGATTGAGGACTGTGGGTTCTGGGATGGGATAAAGTAGGTTTGGCACTTTCAATGGAGAAGGAAACTACGTCAATGGGAAACAGAGACCTTAGATCAGCTGCTTCAAGTCTTGCAATCTGTTAGATTGATAGCAGAAGTGTAAGATAGAGTGGTGTGGAAATTTGATAAGGAAGGCCTTTATTCTACTACCTCATTTGTGCAGGTTATGCAGGAAGAGACTTTGGATGAGAAGTTTCTGACATATAGATTTGCAAAGGAAATTCGGAAAGGACTAGTTCTGCCTCGAGTAGAGCTGTTCGCTTGATTTATTTTGGTAGTCCGGGTCAATACAAAGGATCGGCTATGTAGGCTGAGAATTCTACAATTGAATGATAATCTGTGCGTCTTGTGTAACAAAGAAGTAGAAAATTTACAACACTTATTTGTTACTTGTGAGTTCCCTTGGCAGGTATGATGTGCATGGATCTCAGAGTTTGGACAGAAGTGGACTGCACCTGGTACTTTGAAAGATCACTTTGAGAGTTGGAGATTGATGTCGTTGAGAAAAGAATTGCGCAGGAGTTGGATACTTGAGTTTTTCTCAGTTATGTGAAACATTTGGCTACGAAGAAATGATGTTATTTTTCAGAGTAAGACAACAGGAGTTGGAGATTGTGTGGCTCAAACATTTTCTTGTGCTACGGAATGGTGTGGTCAATAACTCAAGTTGTTGATGGCTATGCCGAAGATGACATAGGAGTTATTTCATTGTTTTATTTTTTTCCTGTCTTTTGCTCCATTTCGATGTTGAGCTTTCTCTTTCAAAAAATAAATTCTAATAGTTCCCTAATATTTTTAAAAAAATATAGAGACCTAATTATAAATTTGGTAAAATAATAAAAACTAACAGAACTAAGGATAAAAAATAAAGACTTGAAATGATAAAATTATCTTATTATTCTCTTCTCTTCTCCTTGTTCCTTATTCTCTATTTTCTCCTTCTCCATTATCTCCATCGCCGCTATGCTTCTTCTTTCTCTTTTTCGACATCATCATCTTCTTCATCTTTGTCGACTTCATCTTCTTGTGCATCAGTGTCTTTGTCATGCTTAAGTGCTTCTGTTTTGTTTTTGCCATTACTGAAACTTTTTTAATGAATTTCTCTCTGTCTCTAAGTTTGTTCATGCAACTTTCGTCAAAAAAAATTTTATGTTATGAAATTTAATAGATTTTGTGTTTTATCATTTATTTGAATTGGATAGGAGTACTTAAGATTTTTTATTTGTTCATGTTTAGTTTTGGTACATTTTTCAGTAATTTTGGTTAAATTTGTTTCTCCGTTCTTTGTTTTGCAGCGAGTTTTGAGTCAAGTTCTCAAAGAAGCTGGATACATAAAAGACACTAACATTGATTGACTTCACTAAAGTTTGTATATTTGGTAATATTCTTTTCTGGACATAGTTTTTTAGATATAGTTTAATGTTATTAAAGTAGTAAAAAGAATGATGCCTTTCGAAAATAATTTTTTATTGTGCCTTCTTAATCTAGAAATTTAGCCTAATTGCAAATATCTTAGATGAGATGGAATCATGTAAAAGTTCTGCTTCTCCAATAAAACAAAGAGTATAAAAGAAATAAAGTGAATATTAGAAGTGAGCCTAAGAACTAATAAAAGAGATAGAATTGATGACAATATATTATGTTTTTATCTTATCTAAACAAATTTGTTATTGGACGCTATATAATGAAAACCAAGTAATAAATTTTATGGGTGATCTTAAATAAAAATATCAAATGATAAGACTATGATAATTGGAAATCAGGAAGCTACGCAATTTATGTTAGAGGAAGCAAACGTGATTGAAGAAGAGCTCACAATTATTGTTGATAATGTCCATTTTATTAATCTTGAAAATAGTAATATGTGCTCTCCATTTTTTGTTTGTGTCTTAGGTGATAAAATCTAACTAATATTAGTTTCTTTTTTTTTTTTGTACTGCAGTTGGAGGTGGTAAAAGTCAAAATTAAACATGCCAAATTAAAAAATGACTTTGAATCTCTTAAATTTACTCAAAAGAATCTTTTTGTTTTTTGAACAAAGGGAGGTGAAGGATCCCAAAAGAAAGAAAAGCAACTAACAAAGTTTGCATGAAAGAGGCCCTAAATACAATTTTCACTTGTAGAACTTGTTTGGAGTATGTAGCATTTGCCATCATATGCACGTCATCGTTTTTGTCCCTAATATATTGGCTAAGTTTTAAAGTTGTCTCTAACGTTTTAATCATCCTATTTAAGTTCTTAATGTTTCAAAATTGACTCAATGTTGTCTTGCCGTTAGGAATCCGTTAATAGAATTGACGGTGAGACAAAATTGAGACGATTTTAAAACGTTAGGGACTTAAATAGGATGAAAACGTTAGGGACAAAAATGATACATAAAAATAATTTTTAATTTAATTTTATCTTTCAATAATATTAATTTTTTACTGTACATAGTATTCAATTATTTTTTAATTACCTCTAAATAAATTACACTTAATCACATTACTTTTATCTAAATAAATTTATTCTACAAATATTTCATGATAACTAAGAATCTTTAAGAGTAAAATTATAAAAAAAATTAATTTATTTAAAATGAATGTAATATAATTAAATGTAATTTACTTAGATGTGATTAAAAAATAATTGATGAATACTATGTATAGTAAAAAATTGATATTATTAAAGGATAAAATTAAAATTTATTTCTATGTATCATTTTTGTCCCCAGCATTTTCGTCCTATTTAAGTTCCTAACGTTTCAAAATCGTCTCAATTTCGTTCCGCCGTCAATTCTGTTAACGGATCCCTAACGACAGGACAATATTGAGTCAATTTTGAAACGTTAGGGACTTAAATAGGACGATTGAAACATTGGAGATAATTTTGGGACTTACCCCATATATTAGGAACAAAAACGATACTTTACTCTATATTATTTTTTGTACACCAAGACAATTTTTTATCCACTATTTATAGTCAATAAATGATCAATATGTACAAATTTTGTAAACATGTTAGTACCTTTTTCTCTGATAATACATCTAGAAACCGAGTTCCAAACATTGAATGTTTCTTATTTCATGATTTATGCTAAGCAATATATCATGGCATCTTCATTTCTCTTGCTGCACTAATTAGTAACAATACTTAACTTAAAATTAGTATATTGGCACGTTTTTTAAGTGTAATTGTATTTTCTTGTAGTCATCAACAGCTATATTTACTAAAAGTAGTCATATATTACTCTATTGGCATGTTTAAAAAGCGTAGTTATATCTTTTCTTATCGGCATGTTTTTAAAGCGTGGCCAAAACTAACTCTTTGGACACGTTTTAAAAACATGTTTGTATATCCATTTTTCGATACACTTTTAAAGCGTGACTATAAGATCATACATACGGCCACGTCTTTAAGCGTGGCAATAGATAAAAGTGTGACAAAAGAAATATGTCAATAGATCAACAAAAGTGTAGCAACCCTCAATTTTAAAAATATAAATATAAATAAGTTATAATTTATTTTATAAAATTAGAATTTCTTATTTTAAAAAAAATTATTTTATTATCAATAATTGAACTAATTTTATAATAATTTAAATTTAATCAAATTCATATTATTATTATTATTATTATTATTATTATTATTATTATTATTATTATTGTATATAATTGCGTAAGTA
>NC_029779.3:47357031-47364387 GCF_000817695.3 Arachis duranensis
TGACTCCATGGAATATTATATTTGAGCTTGGAGTTTGACTCCATGGAATATTATTGAGCTTGGGGATGCGCGCACAGAGGGACTGTCCAATGGTTAACTACTAGGACTTGTCGGGTTGGCTGTATAACCGACAGATGAGACTCATCAGCCATAGGACAGGCATACATCATATGCATTTGTTTGCTTTGTTTGGGTGTGCATTGCTTTAGTTTGCTTAACTGTTAAATTCTGTTTATCTGCTACTTGTTCTACTTGCTGTAAATGCTTCTCTACCTGTGCTTTTCTTGCTTGAACTATATGTGTATGTTTTCTGAGAAATCCTTCTTGGCGAAGGTGTGAGGAGAGAGGATTGTTCCACCAATGATTCGGATGATTAGAGGAGACAGAACGTGAATTATTAGGTTAAAGTTAGATTCAGAATTAGAATACCTTAGATAGCTTACCTAACTTTTGGTTTAGTTTATTTTCCTTAAGAATGATTCTGAGTGTCGAAGTTTTAGGAATGCCTCTGGCTTTCCCGAGACCTTTTATATTAACTATGCGGGCACCTTTACCATACTGAGAACCTCCGGTTCTCATCCCATACTATGTTGTTGTTTTTCAGATGCAGGTCGAGAGACACCTCGTTGAGCATTTGGGTATCCTCCTTACGAGCGAAGAACTGTCTTTTGGACTGTCATATTTTGTTTTAGGCTATGTATATATGTTTATAGAATCTCCGCATGTATATTTTGTGTTTTGTCCCTCCTAGAGGTCGACTTGGAGATACAGGGGTTTATTTTGTGGTTTGAGTTTTATTTTGGGTTGTATATAAACATAATTATATACTCTGGTCGGCCTTAGCTTCGCAGGTCGAGTCTGGAGCTTGCTATCTGAGTTTTGGAACTCTGATATGTATATATATGTGTTCAGTTATCTTTCGATTTTACCTGTCCGTTTTACGAATATCCATGCGAGTGTGTCACGATTTTCTATTTATCAATTTGTTTAGCTTGTTCTTCAAGGCTCCTAGATATGATTTCACCCAACTATATCTATGTAGATATCATTTTCTTTTAGAGGTCGTAATACCTTGCCACCTCTGCTTTACGACTTAAGCGTAAGGCCCTGTGTGGTAGGGTGTTACAAAAAGCGTGACAATAGAGTAACTGACATATTTGTAGATGTGATTCTTTTAAAAGTGTGCCGATAGTTCTAAAAACGTGACAAAAAAATTATCGCCACACTTTTTTATACTTTTTAACACGCTTTAAAAACGTGACAAAAAGCTGATTTTGTTTTTACTGTTAAATTCAATACAGCGATATACTTTTCACTCATTAAAGAAGATAATTGATGTCATTTTTTTCATAAAATGCATGAATATTAAATGCCATATCATGTAAACCTTAAAATAATTTTCAAATTAAATAATGGCATCATGTCATATATATTTAAAATTATAGCATAAACTTTCCTTGATAGAATAGTGTGAACTGTATGAACTCTCAAGAACATCAAAGTGTGCTTACTGTCTATTGTTTAAAGAATTAGGCGAGTAGATTTTAAAGAGCACTATGGAATTTATTATTTATTTATTTTGGGTGAAGGAGAATATCCATCCATTTCCGTTTTGTACAGGCAAGTAGGTTTTTACGGTCTACAACTAGTTAATAAATTGCTGTATGTACAAAATGATATTCGAATTCTCAATACTTATTTAAACAGATCAGTAAATTAACTATTTGACTAATTCAAGTTAATTTATTTTTCTATTGAACTTTAATTTTGGCTGAGTTGAAAATAAAAATATTTGATAACAAAAAAATTAGTTAAAAATAGTTAAAATTTATCTTATTTATTATTTATTCATTATTATAACTATTAATAAATATTAAATAAGACAAATTTTGACTATTTTTAAATTTTACCTAGCATTACCAAATTGAAAAATTTTGTGCATTATTACATCATAACACTAACTATTAGGCATGTGCATGAGTCCAAGTTGCATTTTATTTATATAGCATCCATATGAATATTCTTAAGAGTTCAAAAACCAAATGAAAATCTCATGCATCAAATTCTCATTTTTAATATTTTTTTAATTAATTTAGCGAGAAATAAAGGAAATACTATATATAGTAACCAGAAACAATAAGGTTGCATTTATATGTCGTACAAACACAATCATCAACTCATGTGCTTACATATTTAGAAATAATTAACAGAAAGGAACATACTACTATGCATAGTTGTCAGAACCGAATCGGTGATCGAACCGATAAGATTATTGAGTCACTAGATTATTGGTTCAACCGGTAGGTCACTAGTCAAACTAGTTAACTCGATATAATTAAATAATTATGTAAAATTTAATTATTTTTTCTTTATTATAAGTACTTTTATTTTGTTTTTATAAGAATAATTATCATTTTCAAATTTTAATACCTTATTAATTAATTTATATTTATTGTATTATTATATTATTATAAATAAAAACTTATATACAGTTAATTTTTATGTGAAATTGATATTTAAAAACAGTTAGATGATTTGACAAGTTTAACTAAATATCATCTAACGATTTTCAATTATTAACTTCATATGAAGATAATTGCATGTGAGTCTTTACTTATTATTATATACTACAAGTATTTATTGAAAAAATAATATTAATAGATATCATATAATCATAAAAAGAAAAAATAATTATGGTTAATAATTTTTTTATCTTTTTAATATATATATTTTTTTAATAAAATTTATAGTTATGTAAACTATTTGATGAAAGATATCTATATATATTATAATTTGCATATATATTATTGAAAATCAACACAGCTCAATGGTTCGGTCAGACCGATCTTATCGAGCTTGACTGGTTCTCATCGATTCACTCCGAATTTGACCGATTCGTTCCGGTTTCGTACCTTATCTGGTCCAAATGTCAAATCGAACCGATACTATATCTGGTTCATTGGTTTTCCGATCGAACCGGTCAATCCGGTCTAGTTCTGCTAACTATGCTACTATGAGTATTGATATAAAGATAATAGTTAAAATATTTGTTTGCATATTAAAAATTAGTCGTTAAAATCAGTTATTATATATTTATATATTAGTAACTGATTTTAATTATTAATTTTAGTGTACATCTAATATAATTATAAACAGTGTAATTAGATATTCTTTAAATATTGTCTTTTATTTAGTCTTTAAAAAAAGCAAGAAATTTTCTTAATTTTTTAAACAATTAATACGTAAAAGTAAATATTTAAATTAATGAAACAATAATAAATTGTTAAAAAAATTGATCAAAAATTAAATTTTAAAAAATAAATCGTATTTTTCAATTTTAAAATATCAAATATTTTCAACTATTGTTTTTACATAATAAATAAATAAATAAATATAAGATTTCTACTAAATTATATAATCTATAATACAAAAGGTTACACACATAAATTAAACAACATCTTGCCACAAATAAACAGATGGTTAATAAGCTAGCCTAACCAGTAGCACCTTGCTACACACCTTATTTATTTATTTATTCTTCTTATATTTTCAATAACCTCTAAAGAGGCCTTAAAATAAAATTAACTAATTATGGAATGCAATATCGTGAAAACTCAGATGCAGTCGACTTTACATGAAGTTAATAATTAAAAATTATTAGATAAAAATTTAGTCAAATCAGTCAAATCATTTAATAACTTTCGGTATGAAAATGTCAATAGGCTTCTTTAATATAATTAAAAAATATCAAAATTATTCCCTATGTCAGAATGTCAGAAAATAATTTATGAATGGAACTAAAAATGGTGTTATGCAAGATTATTGTAACATGGTGTGTTATCCTGGAATGTGGATCTGTCAAAAACAGTTTCTGAAAAACGCAAGTTGCGTTTTATTGATAAACAAAGATGAAACCAATGCATGGATGGGACGTGTCTGCTGCAAACTGAAAAACGCAAGTTGCGTTTTATTCTAGGACAGAAATTAAACCAATGCATGGCAAAGGGTTTGGTCAAGCTGCACTCCACAATCGCAAGTTGCGATTGTCACTGACCCTTATTGCATGTTTGACGCGTGTCTGATGAATGGGTTTGGAGAGGGTTTTAAAAAGGCAAAATACAAACGCAGATAGAGAAAGGGAGAGTCTAACAAAGAGAGATGAAGCTGCGGTGGAGGAGCATGAGATGAGAGTGTTGCCTATGGGAGGAAGAAGAAGAAATAGTAGGCTGGGTTTAAGTTTATGAAAAAAAAAATGGTTCGTAATTTTACGTTACCTGAAGAACACATTATTGAGTATTTGGATCATCCTCAATGGGTAATATAATTTTTTTTGAATTTTATGATAAATAAATATATTTATTTTTAATTTATTTTTTTTATTTGAACAGTGTTATTGTTATTATTACTGTTAGTTAGTAACAACATTATTATTATTATTATTATTGTTATTATTATTATTGGTGCTAAAAAATTTTGATATTGGAACAAAAGGAATGATATACTTTAACATGGTAATTTTTGGTGTTTTTTAAAATTGTGAGAGTACACAAATCGGACCATGCGAGTTGTTTGATTTTAAAATTTTGCTTAAGAAATCGCATGGTCCGACTTGTGGTTTGACAAATATAAATTTTGGAAGCTAGAAAACGGACCCTCCGAGTTGTTTGTTGTTTTCAATTTTTTTATTAATGGAGAACTCGCATGGTCCGAGTTCTGTTCCATTGACACCACATGACTGTGAAACTTCTGTATTCCCCACATTTGAGTTCAACACCATTTTTTTATCCATATTCAAATTAAAAAACCGAATATAGTGTAGATTGCTATATAATATAGATTCAAAAATGATAGGATATATGTTTTGATGTTAGAATATTCACCGGTGTGAAGTACAGTTAACTAATGAGAGAAATATATTGAGATTCTCTCTCACTACTCCACCTACCTATAATTGCTGTCATGTTATATCAATGTCATATTTTACTCATATTAATCATGATAGTAATTACTTCTTCTAAGATATAATAAACAATGAATGGTCTCTAATTCCCAATGAAAACTAAGGCATGACTAGCTGTAGCTTTGTTATAGTTGATGCGAACACAAACAAATCTCTGAGCTGAGATGCTGCACAGATAGATAATTTAAGACACAACCAATCACTTTGGTTTCTTCATTTCAGAACACATTTTCTCCCTCCTCTATAAATTATAAAGATCGCACACACTAACATAACACAACACTCATTCTTCTTTCCTTCTCTCTCTCCCTCTCTCTCTCTACTCATTACAGAACACAATGTCGGCTTACAGAGACGAAGACCCCCGTCTTCATGGCATCAAAACTAAGATTCGTGTCGTCCCACACTTTCCCAAATCCGGTATCCAACTTCTTCTCCTCTCTTTTCTCTATTATTATTATTTGGATTTAGTTACTTTGTGTTCTAAAGACACACTTTAAGAAGATATTAATAGAAATTTTTTAGTTTTTTGATATATTTAAAAAAGGTATTATTAAAATGTAATATTAAGACTCTTATTATGATTATTATTATGATTATTTTCAGAGCCTGAAACACAGCACTCACACCAAATACCAGTGTTTTATGGACTTCAAAAAAAAAATTTTCGGCCCAAATAAAACGCAACATGCGATTTATTCTGTCCAAATTTTTTTTTAATGCCAATCTGACAAACGCAACATGCGTTTGTTCTGACTCCATGCAAAAAACGCAACATGCGTTTTTTCCTTAGCTTCAAAAACAAAAAACACTAATTGTAGAAAATAAAAAACGCAACTTGCGTTTGTTCTATGGCCCATAATAGTGTAAAAACTGGTCAAACACCCATTTCAATGCACATCACCAAACCTTTTTCCATATCAAAATTAATCAGCCTCAGAATGTCAATAGGCTTCTTTAATTTTCTGCCCTCGCCCAAGTTTGTGGAAGAACACGTTGACTAAGTGCTATTATTGGGTTTGATTTTTGATTGTGTATGTGGTTCTAGATGTTGAATGATTGGGAAAAAAAAGGAGAAATTTTATTGAATTAATATTTTAAAAAACTAATTTGATAATTAAAATTGTTAAAGATTAAATATATATTTCATGAAAATATATTGGAAAATAATTTAAGATATTGCTCAAATAAAAAATAAATTGAGGGCAATTATAAAAAGGATGTATTCTTCACAATTATTATTATTTTTTTTTACTTGACAAGAACGATCAAATATAATTTTTCATTATATACAATTCTCTGTCATATTTTTTTTTCTTAATTTCACTTAAATATATACGATTAAAAATCATATTTGAATGAAATCGTCAAATAAAAAAAATTGGAGGATCAGATATGTCGTAATCCCAAAGCAAGAGTTTGTTCTAACATCTTTTAATTTGTTAATTAAAAAAAAAGCAATGTTGCACTTTCTTTATTTCCCATTGAGAAGGATAAAGAAATGCAAGATTGGGTAGTTATAGTGTAGTTGATAACCCTACCACTGTCACGCTTCAATGTTAATAATGGAGAAACTTTTCAAGTCTTCTTTGTTTTATTGTTTTTCCCACATAAAGTTTCATTGGCAGGCTACACAAAATGTGCATAATAGGTTAGCACGGATTTAACTAATTTTAGTGGGTCGAGTGCTGGTCAATTCATTCATTTATTTAAGTAAGTATTAAAAATTTATATTTTATCTTGTATACACAGCAACTCAATGAATTCTTAAATAAAATTCAGATTTATAATTAATTAGTCTCTTTAATCTGTTGAATTCAAAAATATTGTAGACAACAATAAAAGATTAGCATCTATTTAGTATGTATTATTATTATTATTATAGAATTTTGTAAAAGAAATGCCAAAATAATTAAAATAATAAAACTATTGTTGTTTTGATTTGCTTTTCATTTTATTTTTTTTGTAACATTTTGAAATTAAACATTAAAAAAAAAAGAGCATTCCGCGTTCGCCTTTACGAAAATAAGGTATTTGGAGAAGTCTATTGGCCTTATTTTATATTGCAAATTTATTTTATAATAAAGCATTATGAGAACTTTATTTATTAATTATGATCCTCAATCTCTAGCTGAGTATATAAAATCAATCAAGTGCACACATGTAATGTAAGTTACATTTTATAAATATAGCACGTTTCTTGTAAGAGCTAGACATTAAAATAAAAACAGCACTTTTAAAGGCGTATTAAGTAAACATTTCACCTTTAATAGTCATTTATTTTATTTTTTATGATAATAAAATAATTATTAATATATTTATCGATAATTAAATATTAGTTGTCTTATATTTTATCATTAAAAATTTTAGTGACAATTATATAATTTATGAAAAGA
>NC_029779.3:47364429-47371108 GCF_000817695.3 Arachis duranensis
TAATTATTATAGAAAATATATAATTACCATTATTATAACTTATATCAATATAACGACAAATATATAATTACTACAAAAACATAAATTAAATAAAATATATAGTAGTCATTATATTATTATCACTAAAAATTTATCATTAAAAGTGTTTGTTGTAGTGCAATTACAAAAGAAAAAAGTTTCCAAAATGTTTAATATATTTAAGATAGTCAAAATATAATTTAAATTTTTACTCTAATTATTAGTTGTGATACTCTGAAAGCAATGATTTGGAAATTAAATACTTATCCAATTTCGTTCTTTTTGGATAGAGCACTAATTGAAACAGTAAATTTATTATGTCCGAAAGAAAATTTTTCTATTTCTAATAATTGATAGGAAAATATCTTTTTATTAAAACATAAAATAATATTTAATAATTCTATTAGTTTTTATAATTTTATTATATTTTTAATTAGATTTTTATAATTACTAGTTATTAATTTTTAGCAAAAACACAATCATTTTAAAATACTTGTTTTTAGTATATTCTATAATTTAGTCTACATCAAACATAAGAATAAATATTTCAACGAAAATTGTATTAAAAAAATAAAAAGAACCTAATTAAAATTTTTATTTAATTATAAATTTTAAAGTATACAAATTTTGATAAAATTATAAGAGTCAATCGAATACATAATTAAGCCTATAAACAAATAAAAGCTAAAAAGTAATTATAAGGAGTCATTGCACTTATTATGATTATTATTATTATTTTTATTTTAATAGACTTTTTAAAAATAATTTTTAAGTATTAAAAACGTTTTTATTTTTATTTTTTTAATAAAAATATTTTTTTAAAAGACGTATATATCCAAATAAAAGTATTTTATTTAAAAAAAAAACATTTTTCACTAAAAAAAATTAATCCAAACTAGCACAATGTCTTTTATCCCTTTTTTTGGTTGGGCAAACTTTTATAAGTTATAAGATGCTTATTTGGTTTCCTTAAATAAAGCAAAAATGTTTCGGGATTCTAATAAAATAATAAAGAAGTTATATTGGCAAAAGATACCATTATTTTATAAAACTTTTTAGAGGGACTCAATGTCTTTCTAAAGAGGGCACATGGATCCAAAATTGCTAAAATAATTGAATCAAAAGTGCCAAAACTCCTAATCCACAATTGTGTCACACATGATATGTGCCTTCCTCCCATTTAAGTGTTTGATTTTTTTTATATATATTTAGGTATGCACCACATTGGACACTTACATGCTAACGATAAATAATTGACAATAATATTTGGAATTTTCTGCAGTACATAATTATTTGTTTTTGAAAATAAGATAAAATAAAATATTAAAAATAGAAAATAAAAGATAAAAATATAAAATTAGATAATAGGCTGAATATAAAATAGAATAAAAAATAAAAAATCTAATTTATTTTTATTTTTTACATAAAATTTAGAATAAAAATTACTAAAAATATAATTAAAATTAAAAAATTGATAGCAATAATAAAAAAATAATAATAATAAATTGTATCTGTTCAGTATTTTTATGTTCTTTCTAATAAAAAGGATATAAAATATACTAATTCAATATCTAAAAATATAATATTTTTATTTATATTTTATCTATTAAATATAATTTTGTATCTCTATATGTAGATACCAGTATCTTAAAATCTTATTCTTATAAACAAACACAACCTAATATATTATATATGTGTTAGTAAAAAAGTAAAAACTGATTTGGTATATGATTAGGGGGAGATAATGTTCCTAATCTTTGAAAATATTTTGGATCCATATATACATTAAATCTAACAATAAAGTTAGTTAAATTCGTAATGATGATCAACTTGTGTTATATGATACTAAATTTAGAGGTGTCAAGTTTTGACCCTTGGTCAGAATTATATCCTTGGGCTGAACTTTTTATTTATAATAATTATATTAGAATTGAAATTGTACGAGTCTAATTCAATCTAAAAATTAATTTATAGAATGAGTTACGTTTTATATTGATAAATTATTTAAAAATTTTATTTTTAATAGATATAGAATTTGTAATAAATTAAAAAAAAGGTTATTCTAAAAAGTTTGTATCCAGTTCAAGAATTTTAGTTCAGTTTAGTTGAACTAATCAGTATTGGATATTGATAATTCTCTAAAAATTAAAGAAAATAAATAATATTTATTTTTTAAAAAAATTATTTTTGTTTTAATGCAATATTTACTTTGATTTTCACTCCTTTTTTCCTATCTTTGTCTGTTTCATTCTTTTATTTTTTCCTTGAAAGAAAAAAGAATTATTCAACTATAAAAAAGATAAAACCTTATTAAATGTAAAATGTTAAACAAAATTCGAGTTCAAAATATAGCAGTCATCTTAGAACTATATACCTACGTACCCAACACAATAAAATTGATATAAGTTTTATGCACAATCTTACATGCATTTAATTAGTGTGTACCATTAGGGTTTTATATACAAAATACAAATTAAAAAGAGGTTTTTTTTTTTATGCAGAAAAAGATAAAAGTGCAGGACACTACTATGATTCAGATTTTAGAGGCGAAATTAGAAGATGAATATGAGAGGGAGGAAAGATTCTAAAAAAAAGGGGCCAAAATGCAGTGATTACAGTAGGGGTGATAAGACCACAAAATTTTTTTATGTTAAATTTTGTATACGAAGCAGCAAAAACAAGGTGTATAAACTGAAAAGTGATTCGGGTGAGGTTCATAATAATTCAGAATAAATAATTAGTATTGCGCAGCAATATTTTAAAAACCTATTTACTACTTCTAAATCAAAGGAACCGACTGAAGAATTGGAGGAGTTGAATAGAAGGGTAAATAACAATACCAATCAAAGGCCGACTAGACCAATGTCGGATCAAGATATCAAAAATGCAGTTTTTTCTATTAATTCTCTCGCATTACCTGGAGAGGATGGATTCACTGCAAAATTCTATCAATTTTTTTAGGACACTATTAAAAGGGATGTTCTTAATGCTGTTCATAGCTTCTTTGAAGGAGTGAAGATGTTCAGAGCCTTCAATCATACATACATATGCTTAATTCCTAAAGACCTTAACATTAGTAAAATGAACCAAGTGAGGCCAATCAGTCTTAGTACTGTTTTTTATAAAATAATCTCTAAAATTTTTGTGCATAGATTACAACATACTATGAACAGAATTATTAGCGATAATCAAAATGCGTTTATAAAGGGCCGGCTTATTAGTGATAATGTATTGATTGCTCACGAATTTATGAACTTCTTGAAGAATAAGAGGTTTGGGGATGAACAACTAGAGTTGAAAGTATGTATGAGCAAAGCTTATGACCGGATTGAATGGAAAATCGTTTGGGCTATTATGGAGAAATTAGGTTTTTGTAGAAGGTGGGTGGAGTGGATGAATGAATGTGTAACGACCGTTTCCTACTCTATTGCTGTGGAAGGACAACTTCATGGTCATTTTAAACCATGTAGGGGATTGCGACAAGGCGACCCCCTTTTCCCCTATTTATTCTTATTCTGTGCAGAGGGACTCTCCTATCTGCTCCACAGAAGAGAACAGAAAAATGAGATCACTAGAATTCATTTGAACTACAGATGTCCTTACATTACTCATCTATTATTTGCAGATGACTCAATTATATTTGGTAAGACAACAACCTAAATATGAGCTAACATAGCCAAGATCCTACAATCTTATAGTATGATGTGAGTGGACAAGTGGTTACTCTACAAAAGTCATCCTTATTTTTCAACATTTCTCATGTTGGAAAATAAGATAAATACTTGGGTCTGCCCTCTGTGATACAGAGATCGAAAAAAGCAACATTCAATTATATTAACGATTGGGTGGCAAAGAAATTATAACATTGAAAAAAATTCCTCTTATCAGCCAGCGACAGAGAAACATTGATTAAAGTCGTAGCCATTGCCATTCCGATATATACGTTGGTGTGTTTCAAGCTGCCTGAGACTCTTATAGAGAAAATTCAGCGTATGATAATGAGATTCTGGTGGGACAAAAGGAGAATGAAAGAAGACAACATTGGATTGGTTGGGATATAATCTGTAGACCTCATATTCAAGGGGGATTGAATTTCAAGGATTTAAAAGTCTTTAATCTAGCTATGCTAGAAAAACAAGGCTGGAGAATCATTTCTCGACCTCACTCTCTATTGAGCAAAGTTCTAAAAAGCAGATACTTTATATACACTTCCTTTCTAAGGACAGAGACAGGCTACAATTCATCATGGGGTGGTGCAGTATTTTGGAAGGGCAAAAAATTCTCGAAGAAGGTTGTCTATGAATGATAGGACGAGGTGAAAAAGTCAGGGTCTTTGAGGATAGATGGTCAAAACAGGTGGATCCTAGCTCAATTGACAACAATACTACTGCCAACAACCAAATTGAATGTGTTTCACAGCTAATAGATCACAACAAACAATGGGGAAGAGACATTATAGAAGCAACATTTCAACCAGACATTGCACAGATTATTCTACAAACTCTGATAAGCGAAGGGAAAGATCTGCTAACCTGACCAGCAGAGCGAAATGGACAGTACTCTATTCAATCTAGTAGGGGTGCACAGACCCGGCCCGGCCCGAAGGCCCGACCCGGCCCCGAACACTTTAGGGACTAATTTGGTGTGATTTCATCGGGTCTAGGGTCGGGTACGGGTCTCAAAAATAGACTCGGCCATTATTTTGGGTCGGGTCTGGGCCATATCTCGGGTCACCCGAAGTCGGCCCGGTGGCCCAGTCATCATATACAATTAATATTTTGTGTTATTAGTGATAGATTATGACTATTCTTATGTGGAATTTAAGTATTGTAAACCTTAATATTTTGTATTATTAGTCATTATAAGACTATAAATTAATGTTTTATGTTTAGAATGCATAAGACTTTAGACTAATACATAAGATTGTGTTATTTGTATTGATTTAAATATTTGGTATTATTAGACAATATTAGTATTGATTGTGGTTATGTTTTAATTTTGAAGAAGGGTTGGTTCTTGTTATATTTTTCTAAGTGAATTTTACCATGTTAACTAATGGTTGGAGTCTTTGAAATTTAAATTTTTTTACATGCTAACTTACAAGAAAGTATCAACGTAATGTAATGTTAACGGCCCGGTTTTCACCCGGTTTTCACCCGGTATAATTGTGGCCCGAAAGTGTATTGGTTTCATCGGGTCTAGGGCCGGGTTCGGGTCTAATAAATAGACCCGGTGTATATTTCGGGTCGGGTCTGAGTCACATCAAACCCGGCTTCACCCGGCCCATGTGCACCCCTACAATCTAGTTACACCTATGCCTTTAGAATGCTCCACGATCCACCAGAACTGCTATTTGAAAGTTGTCAGCAGAAACAAATGTGGCGAGCTCTTTGGAGGATCCAATGCCCTCCCAAAGTAAAAAATTTTCTCTGGCGTGCTCTTCACAATGGTCTTCCAGTGGAATTTGAACCATCAATTCCCAACAGTTATGCCATAATGCTCTAGATGCCTAAATTCTTTTGAATCGATGACCTACTGCTTGGCCTCTTGCTCTCAATCAAGATAGGTATGGTGTTTGGCAAGGATCTAACAATCAGAAATAACAGGAGATGACAACATATTCTGAAAATAGTGGGTGCATGTGAGTGGAAGAATGATGGGAGAAGATGGAAAAAACAAAAAAGTAGTAAAGATGGCTTTCACCCTCTGGCAAATCTAAAAAGTGCGTAATATGAAGATTTTCGAAGACAAAAGCTTCTCACCTTTTGAAGTTTTCTCCATAACAAATAAGATGGAAAAAGAATTTGCTGCAAAGACATTACATGGATGAAGTAACTATTGAGTTTTTAGTCTCAGTTGTTTTAAAATAAGTTAAATGGGAGTATCATATTTTGGTTTTTTTTATTGTGCTGTCCAAAGTTAAACTAATTCTATTTATTGCTTAATTTTTTAATTAATAATATTATATTCTACTTTTGAAAAAAAAAAGATTTTTTTTTTGTCTTGATTGATTAAAAAGAGTTGGTTATACTTATGGGTGATACAATTTTTCTTTATAATATTAAAAATATTAAACAAATATTAATACTATAAAAGATTGTGCACCATTAATGGAGAGCTATAAAACCATATGTTTTAGCTTTATTCATGCTAAGCCTATATATGTTTTGTATTAACTTTTTTTAAATAAAAGTATCGATAATGGTTTTTAGACACTAATAATGAATTGAAAGATAATTTCCAATGAATTTTAAAAATTGTTAATTGATTTGTTTTAAATTTATAACTTTGTGAAAATATAATTTTTATAGAAATTGAATTAAAATATAAAATTAAATTTTTTATTCTTATTAGTTGATTTTTCTATATTTCATTTAAATATAAATTAGAAGTATTTTTTATTAACATTTATATTTTAAAATTAATGACATTATTTAAAAAGTAAAAATATCAAGAAGCTATTAAAAATAATAAAAACATACAATGAAACTCATTTGTTTTTATTGCTTTTTAAATTTTTTTCTCAATTTTGTTAGGTAATATATTTTTTTATTTCGCTCAGACCGATTATACATGAAAGTAAGATATAATTAAAAAAGATCATAATTTTTTTTATTAACTATGTTAAGTATATATTAAATTCAATTATTAGTATAAAATA
>NC_029779.3:47371176-47380657 GCF_000817695.3 Arachis duranensis
AAAAAATTAAAAGAATAATTTTTTTATCTAAAAATTAAATAAAAAATAATATTTAAAAAATAATAAATATTTAAATATAATTAATTTTATGTAAAATTAATAATTAAAACCTATTAATTATTTAACAACTTTTAAGTATTAACTTTATATATTAGAACTAAATTTCTACTTAAAAGATATCTAATTACACTAAAAAAATTAGCTGTCAGTGTCCTGCCATCTAAAATCCTTTGCACCAAAATTGACATTTGGAACGTCGTCACGTCACAAATCACAAAAAAATATTATTATGTTGCAAACTACGCGTAGAAAGCAGCAGTGAAGCACAGCACCCACTCCTCCAACTCCATTACATCTCAAAATGGAAAAGACAATAATCTCCAACAATCACGATAATTCCATAAACTTGAATAAAATAATCCTATCTCTATAACAATGTCTTTCTTTCTTTAAATCTTTCTCCATACATAAACAAAAACAACACAAGCTAAACATATCTTCTTCACGCAGTTGAGACTTGAGTCAACAACTTTTGCATCAGAATATCCGTCACTAATAACATGGAAAAATCTGATGAAGATTTTTATAACCGTCACCACCACCGTCGTGATAATTCCGACATAGAACTCGTCGCCGGTGATAGAGTTCCTCATTCTGGCCCTCTAAGCAAAAGACTGGCAAGAAGAAGTTCCAAGTTGAATAATAATAATAATAATGAAGCTCTTGTTGTTCATGGAAATGATGACGTCATCACTTCAACTTCTTCTTCTTGTAAGCAACAAGTGGATCATGATGATGGAGGAGGACAAGACTACGTTGAAGTCACAATGGACATTCATGGCGGTTCCGTTGCGCTTCACAGCGTCAAAGACGTTTCAGGTAACGACCTTAACGAAGACGACAAGCTTGTTCTTCTCGGTAAAGGAATGGAGAAGAAGAGATCCTTTGGTGCTACTGTCGTTAGAACCGCTTCCATTAAAATGAAGCAGGTTTCTCAAGAACTCAAACGACTCGCTTCGATTTCTTCGAAACAAACAGCACCTTCTTCTTCTTCTGATGCTGCTGCTGCTGCAAGAAGAGGACACTACGATAGGACTAAGTCCGCGGCTTCGAGTGCTCTCAAGGGACTTAAGTTCATCGCTAAGGGTGGCGGCGGCGGCGGTGGTGGTGGTGGTGGTGGCGGTGGCGGTGGTGGTGGTGGTGGTGCAGGGTGGCATGAAGTGGAGAAGCAGTTTGATGTTCTTACTGCTTCAACTGATGGATGGCTTCATCGTTCTCTCTTTGGAAAATGTATAGGTAATAATTGAAATTGAAGAGTTCATAACAAATCTGCACTATTTTTTGTTGTTGCTTTCCAAGTGTTTGTGAAATTGTTTGTGTGTGTGAGTGAAATAAGGATTTGTTCTGAGTAGTTTTCTTTTAGGATGTGTTTGGATAATTATGGTTTGGATTTGTTGAATTGTTTGTATGTAGGAATGAGCAAGGAATCTGAGGCATTTGCTGGTGTGCTTTTTGATTCTTTGGCTAGGAGGAGAGATATTCATGGGGATTCAATTAACAAGGCTCAATTGAAGGACTTTTGGGACCAGATTTCTGACCAGAGTTTTGATTCCAGGCTCAGAACCTTCTTTGACATGTAACTAATTCATTACCTCTTTACTTAATTTTAGAAGTAGGAAAAGAAATTGGTTGCTATTTTCTTTAATTCCCACCATTAAGTATGTTAACCTTCATTTGGAATAATGCAGGGTTGATAAAGATGCCGATGGAAGAATCACCGAGGAAGAAATTAAAGAGGTTTATATGAATTATCTTTTTAAATTCATCAACAGAAAAATTAGAATGAGGATAGTGAAGTAGTTTTATCAACAACCTTTTTTCCTTTCCTAGCTTTGCATTTTGTTCCCATGAGAATAGGAGTTTCCTTGATCACAAATGATCAATTCTGTTTTCAGATCATCTGCCTTAGTGCCACAACAAACAAACTCTCAAACATACAGCTGCAGGCTGAAGAATATGCAGCTTTGATCATGGAAGAACTAGACCCTGAAGAGACAGGATTTATCATGGTATTTACATCATCCTATTTCATATCGTTTTGGTATAAAACTTATCAAAATTAAGTAAAATTAGTCACTATTACAGTTTCACATACAGATAAGTACTAATATTTCAAATCATAAGTAAGAAGTTGATTTATATGTAAGATGATGAGAGGGACTGATTTCACTTGTATTTAGGAAACTAGATCAAATCCATAAGAACAATTTTACAAAGACCAAAATCATAACTAGCTAACTCTAGAAGTGACTAGAAATTTATTTGAAAAGAAAAACAAAAACTCCATATTACTCATGTTAATCTCATTTATTTGGCCAATTGGTGATTATTATTACTGCTTCATCAGCTGGATAGCCTAGAGATGCTCTTATTGCATGGACCAAGTCATTCTACAAGAGGTGATAGCAAGTACCTAAGCCAAATGCTAAGCTTGAAACTGAAGCCTACATACGAAGACAGTGCTGTTAGGAGGTGCTATACAAACACCAAGTACTTCATACAGGACAACTGGCAAAGAACTTGGGTTATGGCACTGTGGATTTGTGTGATGTTAGGTTTATTTGCCTACAAATTCATACACTATAGAAGGAGAAAAGATGTATATCATGTTATGGGGTATTGTGTATGCATGGCCAAAGGTGCAGCTGAGACACTTAAATTGAACATGGCTATTATCTTGTTACCAGTTTGCCGGAACACTATTACTTGGCTGAGGAATAAGAGCAAGCTTGGCATCATGGTTCCTTTTGATGACAACCTTAACTTCCACAAGGTACTATTTTTCACTTGCACCAAATCTTTGTTGGGACTTGTGTGTTTTCACAAGTCAAATTGTCAAAAGGGTATGAAGAATATTTGGAGTGTTTCATGATTTAGAAGTGGCAAATTTGCTTCTCAAGGAACATATTGTTTCTCAAGATTCCCTTGCTGAATAAATGTGTCACCATTTAAATAAAGTTAGTAGTACAAATAAAGTGAGGGTATATATGTTGTTGTTCTTGCAGGTGATAGCTGTGGCAGTAGCAATTGGTGTTGGAATACATGCAATTTTTCATCTTTCTTGCGACTTCCCTCGCCTCCTTCGTGCAAGCCCTCAAAAGTACAAGCCAATGGTACAGTATTTTGGACCTCAACCAAAAAGTTATTGGCATTTTGTGAAAACATGGGAAGGAGTCACAGGGATTATAATGGTTGTTCTAATGGCAATAGCATTCACATTGGCCTCACCTTGGTTCAGGAGAGGCAGGGTTAAGCTTCCTAAACCACTCAACAGTCTAACTGGCTTCAATGCATTTTGGTACTCACATCATCTCTTTGTCATTGTCTATGCCTCGTTGATTGTTCATGGAATCAAACTTTTCATGACCAAAGAGTGGTACGAGAAAACGGTTAGTAACTTCGATCCCTTTTCCTTTGTATAAATTGCACTGACACTTTCCTGAGGTTAAAGTTAAATTATATACAACACTTTATTTTTTTAATGTTTGCATTGACTTTGTTAGTGTTGTGTTTATAAAAGAAATTAATATCACAGGCTCACAGCTTACAATCTATAGAAATTCATTAAAAATTTAAAATATACTATTGGAAATATCAAAACAGAGAAGTATTGTGTGTATTATTGTCTAATGTCAAGACTAGAGAAAAGCCATCGGAATTTACCCTTTTTCTTTTTAGAATAAATTATCATTTTTAATCATAAAGGATTCAAATGCCAACAATTTTAACTATAACAAGCTAAACTAATTCAATATTTAATAAAGATTGAGTTAGTTTGACAAAATTACTTAATGAATTATCCAATTTTAGTTTACATCTTTGTTGGTTATTAGAAATGATAGTTTATTTTTATTTGTTATCTTTTATTTATCTTTTTTACCCTGCAAAATTTGATGTTGTATGAATATGTTTTGTAGACTTGGATGTACTTGGCAATTCCCATGACCATTTATTCATTGGAAAGACTAACTAGAGCACTAAGATCTAGTATCAAACCTGTAAAAATATTAAAGGTGAGTATCAAATCAAATAAATAGAATTCATTTACTCATTATATGAAAGAAACACGTTTGCTAATATTAGCACATAAAATAGTAATTCTTACCACATTTTCACTGATGACTAATTTGAAGGTGGCTGTATACCCTGGGAATGTGTTGGCTCTTCATATGTCAAAGCCTCAGGGATTTAGATATAAGAGTGGACAATACATGTTTGTTAATTGTGCTGCTGTATCACCATTTGAATGGTATGATGAATAATTTGGAGAAACCTAAGTAACTTTTTTGTTATATAGAAATTTTGCTTCTTAGTTTCTTTCATATAACTTTTAGTAGTATTAATATCTAAATTCTTATTATGTTAATTTGTTTATGCTTTTACAGGCATCCATTTTCTATAACATCAGCCCCTGAAGATAACTATCTTAGTGTTCACATTAGAACATTAGGGGATTGGACCAGAAGTCTCAGAACAAAATTTTCAGAGGTGAATTATCCTTCAAGTTAACTTTTGTTGGTAATACTATTTGCATAAGAGTTTCATTAAAATAGTAACAAACAAAATATCACTAGTATATAAATTATTACATTTGCTTCTAGAATTGCAATATCACATCAATTTTATTTTAGTATTATTATTTAGTTATCATTATTATTTTCAAATCCGCGTGCTATCATTGTCTTGTGTACATATGTGGTCTCTTTTTGTCTCCCTCATACATAATTTAATGTTAGTGTATCCTTTTTAAATAAAAAATAAATGAACTGGGTTTCTTGTAATTAAACAATGAATAGATTAATTCTTTGGGTCCTTTCAGGTGTGCCAGCCACCCAACAATGGCAAGAGTGGACTTCTAAGGGCTGAGTGTATGACAGGAGATTGCTGTCCAAGGTCAGCCACATTTTTAATTGGGAAAATTAGAAGAAAAAATGCCAGTTCCATAATGGAAAAAAAAAAATTGCAGTCTCAAAAGTGGACTTTAAAACGATTTAAGGGAAAAAAGGGTTTATATAAGTTTTAAATTCTTGTAAAATTAGCAATCTAAAATTTTTAATCTTATATTTTCTTATTATATTTTGGTCTAAAAATTTGGAAAATAAGTAAATTTGGTTTCTACTATCATTCCATGTACAAATTATTTGGGATATATATATATATACAAAAAATCAACCACTAGAATAAAATACAGTTGAAATACGAAATAATATTAAAAATAAGTTAAATAATACGTATATTTATACATAAATACATAGTGACATAACATTTTTGATATACATATATATACTTGAATAACAAATATATGTGAACTTTTGTGAAACACAGACAAGGACTTGTTTCATTTACTTATAAAAAAATTTGTATCGAAACCCAAAAAATATTAGAGACCAAAATCATAAATCACTAATTTCAGACAGACATTACCACAACATACCTAAGTATAACCAAGCCCCTATATAAAAAAAAAATAAGTATAATCAAGTATGCAGTTTATGGCGTACCAAAACTACTTGGTATGATTTATGAAATTTAAAGAAAACTATAGAAGTATAAATGATCTTATTAATGTTTGTTGACCAAACAACATAAATAGAACTTATTATATATTTGGCCTTTCTGGTTTGGTTGTAAATAAAAAGCACTTGTTGCGGAGATTCCCTTAAATCTTAATAATCAAAGTGACCAAATCTAATAAATGTTAATAATGATTGTTAATGAAAACATGTGGTTAGTTGTTATTCGGATCTTGGAAGGTTGATAAGGACTCCAGTTGAAAATCCTTGCCTGTGTGTGGTAGGTAGTCAAACCAATCAAATTTCTGTATTCATGAAATAGTTGAATCAATCAATGCGTAACTAATTATAATAGAGAAAGCTGTGTAGAAGTAGAACTGTAGCTTGTGATGAAATAGTTGAGTAGATTGACATTTTCTTCTTGAACTACAATCAAGATTTTATAATTGTTTTTATGTGAATTTTTTTTAATTTTTGGATCATAGATTGTATAGTTAGATTTTGATATTTATAAAAGTGTTGTTTTTATTTAAAATGTCATTAAATAAATAATCACACTTTTAAACAAAGTATCTTCGTGAAAAGATGTTTTTGCCATCTTCATTTGAGTAGTTCTCTCTTCTTATTACCTATATATTTGATATCTGCCGACATATTAATACTTTTGCCAAAAAAAAAAACTACACTACTTTATAATAAAATTACAAGAATATTCAATCAATATAAATAGTTATCCATTACAATAATTACTCGTTATAATTTGCCATTGTAATACAATTTTATTTACTCGTAATATAAAGCTATGTAACACTTTCAACACATGAAATCAATATATGTACGTGTGGATATTTTTGTTAAGAATATATAATTGATACTTTGTCAAAATCAAATTCTATTGCCTAAAGACAATCAAGATTATTGATGATAAATTTGGTCACATCATGGTGCAGTACCTTCCCTAAGGTCCTAATTGATGGTCCATATGGAGCCCCAGCACAAGACTACAAACAATATGAAGTGGTTCTATTGGTAGGGTTGGGAATTGGGGCCACCCCTATGATCAGCATACTGAAGGACATAGTGAACAATTATAAGGCCATGGAAGAGGATGAATTAGGGTCCACCATGGAAGAAGGAGGAGTAACATCAAGTGATAACAAATCACCAAAAAGGAGGGGTAATTTGGTAAATTTCAAGACTAGGAGGGCTTACTTCTATTGGGTGACAAGGGAACAAGGTTCATTTGATTGGTTCAAAGGTGTAATGAATGAGGTTGCTGATGCTGATCGTAGAGGAGTGATTGAGTTACATAACTATTGCACTAGTGTTTATGAAGAAGGTGATGCTCGTTCAGCCCTAATTGAAATGCTTCAATCCTTAAACCATGCTAAGAATGGTGTTGACATTGTTTCTGGGACAAGGATTAAGTCTCACTTTGCCAAACCTAATTGGCGAAGTGTTTACAAGCGTATTGCACTAAATCATCCACATGCTCGCATTGGTGAGTTTTCTTTGCAAAATTTATAGAATTTTTATACCTATATTTCTTTATTCTTTGCTTTTTCCAAAATTTTAAAGGAAAAAAAAATTAAAGTTAAAAGAAAACTAAAATCAGAAAAATTAAACAAATCAAAATTTTTCTCCTTATTTTCTAAAGAGTAAATAACAATTTTGACACTTAAAAAAATTTTAAGACAAAATAGACTTCGATTTTTGTTTTTGACAAAATAAATTTTTAAATATCAGTTCTGTCTGACAAAATAGACTAATTATTGATCCATCATTTTAGACATTTAGACTGTTTTATTAAACCGAACTAATATTTTAAAGTTTATTTTATCAAAAATAAAAGTTAAAATCCATTTATCAAAACAAAATTGTGTTGAGTGCTGAAATAATTATTTACTCTTTCCTAAATAAAGTTGCATAGAAAGAAGAATATGTCTAAAAGATTTTTGATAGATATAGAGATTATCTCTAGATGAGATAAGCATGATCATTAGATGACATTAGCAATAAACACATATTATATGATTCTAACAACTTACAACCAAACCTTTTTCCTTCTTTCTTTTATAAACAATGCCTTTTTTCCACAGATGACCATAATTCACATAGAGGCCCATTTAATTAAAGAACATTTATGTTTATGAATCATTGTCTTCCAAAAAGTTGGAGTAATAATGCCTAACATCTGCCTAATAATGTCTGCATCATAACAAAAAGCATAATGTTTCGTGTTTGCAATAATGTATGTAGGGGTTTTCTATTGTGGTCCACCAGCACTAACAAAGGAGCTTCGTCAGCTAGCTTCAGATTTTTCACACAACACAACGACCAAATATGATTTCCATAAGGAGAATTTCTAATATACTGAGAAATTATTGAAGACAAAGGGCAGAAATTTTGGCAGAAATAAGATGGTCCTCTATCAATGCAACCTTGAATATGACACTATATATAATGATATATTAATGTACATTTAATTTGTTGATTATAATTTGAGGTAGTTCAAGTAGCAATTATTATTATAGGTATATAATTAAGATTAAGAATGGAAAAGCAACCAAGAAGGTTATTGTTTGCTAACAAGGTTAGGGTTTTGTGAGTTACAAAAATTAGTAAATAATTAACTCGTCTTGTGTGGTTTCTCTCTTGAAAGATCTTTTAAAATTATTTATGTTCCATGTATTTTTAGTTTAATTTCAGCTCCTATAAAATTTTTATATATTATTTTTTCTGAGTTAAATTTTAATTTGACTCCTGAAATTTAGTCCGATACTCATAATGACCTTCACAATTTCGTTGGTCCTAATTAGAACCTCAAATTTACAATCGTGACTCCGGCTTGTCCTTGCGATTATCTCCGTCATCTAACACAATTGCATAACACGGTGGATACTACTTAAACGTCGGCGCATTGTTTTATGCCCAAACCCTTTGAAAACCACATCGTTTCAGTTTCTTGTGGGTTAAAACTCTTTTTTTTTTTCACTACGACGATCATAAGTTACAAAACATCAAGAAAACTCTTACACTACGTGGTTTCCAAAGGGTTTGGACATGAAACTAATGCGCCGTCTTTTAAGTAGTGTCCACCATATCATGCAATTGCGTCAGATCAACATTCCGATGACGGAAATAATCGCAAAGACAAACCAGAGCTACGATTACAAATTTGGAAGTTCCAATTGGGTCGGGCCAAATTGAGATTTAACTCCATTTTTTCCCTTTTTTTTGTTGTTTCTATTCCATGTTGTTTTAAATTTTGCTTCTCATCATTTTAATTTGTTGCAAGTTATTCAAACAATTCAAGGACTAATGTATGTTGTTAAGGGATATCCCATTTTCTAACGAACATTTATTTATTTTTTAGCTTCATTAGCAATTTAATTTATTTTAAAAAGATATTTATTATATAATGGAGGGATTATTATTATTATTATTAAAGGGGATGGAACAAAATAACTATCTTCAGTCACATTTTATTTTACCTTATTTGCCATTCCACTTGCTTCGTTGCTTGCATTACCTTTATTATTATTATTATTATTATTATTATTATTATTATTATTATTTTGAAGTGGTATTTATTTCAGAATTTTTTAAATAAATAGTCAGAAATTACACTAATTTTCTTGCTTCTTGATATTGGTTTGACGCAATTTGACACATGCATGCATGCCTTTCTTCAAGTGGCCTTTGGAATAATTGGGAGATAAGTCTCATATTGCCGTCAACTAAGGTCAATTCTAGCTAGAATATGTAAAGTAAATTGATTCTCGTACAAAATTATATTTTGGGAATAGTTTTATTGGATAATTATATCAAGCATTTTGAATAGTTTTGTTTATTAAAATAATATTTGCAAATATATACGTGTTTTATTTCTTTAGTAATTAGAATGA
>NC_029779.3:47380773-47381736 GCF_000817695.3 Arachis duranensis
CGTCACCTTGTAAAAAAAAACTATTTTTTGGTTTGGGTCATATAAAGTTGTTTTTGTTGGAGTCATGAAGTAATGTGTACGGGCTAAACGATTTGTAATGGGTTTTATAATTTATTTTTTATGGCCTGAAACAAGCTATGTGATGTATATGTTGGGTCTGCCAAATAGACCCAATTAAGCCATGAGATTGAGGGGAGTGTTCTTCTTACAAAAACTATTTGATAATTTCTAGCCCAAAATACAAAAACTATATGTGATTAATTGATTAAGAATAGATTTTCTTGCAGTTGAGGCCTGGATCATATGGGCTATGGCAAATTGGTTGTCTCTTAAAATGTGTTCTAATTTAAGAACCCGAAAATGTATCTTGACCAAAAAAAAAAAGAACCCGAAAATGTATGAATAGTATTCTGATCCAAAAAAAAAAGGGATCTCAATTTAATTAGATAGTGACTTACTTTGAGTGCAGGTTCAAACTTCTAGGGCTTCTTGAAAGCAGTTGATGGCACCGTCCTTGTTAGGAGGGTATTGAATATCAAGCATGCAGGTTCCTTTTTTAGCTGGATAGCAGACTGGAGTTGTTGCTTCGGTGAATCGCTGGGATCGACGGGAAAAGGGAGCTCACTGAAGGGCCAGCTGCTGGCTCTGTTGGATGTTCTTTACGGCGGATCCATCACTAGGGGCTTCTTTTTGGGACCGGCGTTGGGTAGCAGTGACGGACATCCCAGGATGTGTCCAGGCGGATTCAGCTCGACTTCACTGAGGACAATGGAATGCTGCAGCTTTTTGATCCATGCATTAGCTTCTTCAAGCTGCGGACAGTAGCGTTGTGCGCCACCAGAACATCTCCATACAAGGGGATGTCATTACGGTCCATTGAATGGATCCTGAAGCGGGTTGGGTCTTGGGGTTTTGGTTTCTTTGTGGTTGTGCCGGGTCAGTTTTCTGGCCCAAGGCTTGTCC
>NC_029779.3:47381891-47409493 GCF_000817695.3 Arachis duranensis
CAAAATAGAAATGAGTAACATTATTAAATTCAGAAGTCACAATATCACTCTTCAATTATGGTGTCAACCCACAAAAATTGTGGTAAGGGATTGTGAATTTTGGAATAAGTTACATTAGGTAAGTAATTTTTAATGGACGAGGAACTACATCTGTGGGAAATGAATTTATTTAGTCAGTTTCATGGACTGTTACAGTCTATCAGTTTGGTGAGAAAGCAAACAAAAATAAGGTGGTGAGACAATTTGATAAAAAAAATTTATTTTTAATTATCTCTTTAGTGAATGTGTTGTGGATTGAGACGCTTCTGAAAAACACTAGGATGAATATTCTTGAAAGGAATAGTATAAGGAACCAAAAGCTTATCAGTCAAAAATTAAACAAAATTATATTAATTTATATTAATAATTAATTAATTTTAAATTTTTTAAATTCAAAATCCTTCCTTTTTTTTCTCACATTAATCTATCCACTTCTAATAATCACAAATTCAAAAAATATATAAAAGAACATCTATTTAATATGAAAAAGAAACATTCTAATACTTAGTAGAAGAAACATCCATATATATTAACTCGTAAAAATTTTGAATTCATCCAAAGATATTTAGCTGAATTTTGATTGATATGCTTTTGGTTCTCTAACTTTACTCTTCTTGAAATTAGTAATAATATTTGTATTCTTTGTAAGAAGAATGTTGACATCGCTATATATTTGTTTGTTGCTTGTGTGTTTAATTGATAGGAATGGTGTGCATGATCCCAACAATTTAGACTAATAACGGAAGAACATTTTGAGAATTAGCTGACAATCTATATGGGAAGGGAAGATTAAAAGAAGTAATTTATTTTTTAAATTAGTCTCTAAAAGATTTTTTTTAATTAAATTCATTCTTTAAAGATTTTAAATTAGTTATGTTAGTTTTTTTGTCATTTTTTTTATGGTATCAAAATTTCCTTAGATGACACGCGTTAAGTGACATCTAAGAGTCTCAATTGACTATTAATATAATAAGTTTATGAAATTAAATCAAATCAAAATTTAATTGAGAAGAAAATTTGAGACATTGAAATTCTTTAATTTAGAGTTAATTTAATATAATTTTTTAAAAATTAATTTAAAAAACGAGTAATTTTTTAGAGACTAATTTAATCATTTATCCGTAATTTATGATATTTAGTTGAGTAGAAATAAGAATATTTTTTAAAATATATTGACAGAGAAAAATGAATTTATTTGCGAATTAAATAATTAATTGTAAATTGTGAAAAGAAGTACAAAGTCTTATTCCATTTTAGTTATCGATAATAACGTCGAAGTTAACTTTAAAGTATATATGGTCATTATGCTTGAGTTAGCTATTTGTTTTTAGTCTTATGGGAGTGTATTAATTATTGATGCATACTATAATAAAGAGCAAAAATAGTGATGAGATAAAATTTACTTTTATAGATAGTTAAATATTTATCTAAGAAAATTAAATATTTATCTAAGAAAATATACTATTTTATTTTTATTAATTTTTTAAAAATATTTATACACTTCTCTTTATTTTTTTCACCTGAAAAAATTTTCATCTTAGAATTATTCTCCATTATTTATATTGAACTCATGGTATTATTCTTGGCAACTACTCAAATAAAAATAAAAAAATATCTTTTCATAAAAATGTTTTGTTTAAAAGTGTGATTTATTTATTTAGCCACACTTTAAACAAAAACAACACTTTTATAAATATTAAAATCTAACCATCCAATTCATCATCCAAAAAAAAAAATTTACATAAAAATAATTATAAAATCTTCATTATAATACCACCTTATTCTTTACCTTATGCTGAACTCTTTTTTATTAAAATAAAAAAAAATTAATTGTACAATATATATCTCACAACTATAATACTGAATTACTGGTTGTCGGTGGAGCATAATCATAGATCTATATTCAGTGTTTTTAGTTAGATTCTTTGCTTAAAAGGACAATCTAAACTTCAAAATTTGGAAGTATAATTGATTAATTATTTTTCAAACTAGTGAATGCCAGCAAGCTAATAAGTAGCTTATATGAGAGCCAAAAATAAGGGAGAAAAAAGTCAAATATTTCACATACAAACAAATGAAGAACCACAAAACCAAAACCTTCAACAAATTAATACCAAGACTCAATTACTAGAAACCAAATTAAATCGCCTTAGAAACCATATATGCATTGATTCAAATAAGAATTAACCCGAAACATTAATTAACAATACACAGCCCTTTCAATAATTGGTTTTTATCTATCTAATGGAAGTAAGTACTAATTAAGAAAAATTACTTGGCACTTAGATAATAATAATTAATGATCCATTCACTAATCAACTTAATTAGAGGATCATTATTATTATTATATCTATGCACATACAAACCTGAATATGATAATTTTTTTATTTTTTACGGTATCTTTCAATTCGGCAGCATCAAGATTAATCTGTCACGAATCGGAGCTCCATTGAAGAGTTTGTTGCAACCAATGAATTGTTGCATGTATAAGACGAGATTCGAACCTACTAAATATAATTATGATTAGGAACCAGTGATACAAGAGAACATTCTCTGACTTCTAAACCTCATTAGTTGTTGTTGCTTTGGAATTGGAGGGGGTGATGATATTGAAGAAGAAGCAACAACCCCGTTTCCAAAATCTTCAACAGATTTATGTCTTCGATGATGATGATGATGATGATCCACATGACTTTGTGCATGATGATGATGATGATGGTAGATCTCAGCCATGGTGATGTTATAGCTTAGAGATGAAGAATCAAGACACTCATATTGGCGTCTATTTCTGTTCTTCTTTATTGCTCTTAACACCAAAGGTACAAGACCCTCCATTATAAAATCTTGATCTTCAATGAAGGATATGAAACTTGGAAGCAAGTATTTGTAGTTAGAGAAAAGAAAATGGAAAATTTGAGGAAATGGGAATGAAGTTGCTGAGTTAGGTGGGTTTTAATTTGGATTCTATATTTTTGTTGTTATTGTTGTGGGCCCCACCAACGAACATTGTCACACGTTAAACTTGGTTCTTTGACTTTGATGACAATGACCAAAATGGTAAAATTAGAGCCAATCAAAACAAAATTACAAATATGGAAATTAATTGCTACTACTTGCTATGAATATTGAAAAATAAATATTGCCACATCACAAATTAATACTTATGAATAAAAAAGAGGCCGGCCCAACATAGTCAGCAATTAGTGGAAATTCTTAATAATTTTAGGTAAACAAGTGGCCTAATCCAATTTGTCATGTAGTTGGATTCCTTCAATTATTTAGTTAGGGGGTTCAAATCCTAACAATTTGTGAGGAGGGTTTCTACTAGTTTAGCCACCAGTCCACCACCCATGCCCGTTTCAGAAATCTTTAGTGCGAGTGGATTTTTTTAGTGTTTAAACATGCAAAGAAATAAAATAAATAGTTAAATACTATCTTATATTCGAACAGATGATTTGTTAGAGATCAACACAAAACTCAAGTTAAACAATATTATTAAAGTTACTCTTAATACCATATTTAGTCATTCAATTTGTAGCTTTATTTATTTCTCGAGACACTCACTGAACATCAACAAATCAAGACCGAGATAAAAGTTCTTAAATCTTGTGAACTAAATCTATTAAGATAAGATGCGAGTAGATTTAATTATTATTATAAATAGTGGATGTTCTAGATAATAATAATAATAATAAAAAAACTTGTACTTTTAAAAAATCCAAATACTTATTCGAAAAATTTTATTAAATCAAGTGTTAATTTGGTATATTATTATATAAGCAGAACCTGCTAAAATACTCTTTCAAAAAGAAACTGTTTGGTAAGTAATTTATTTTGCAACAAGTTTGACTTTTCTCAATCTCCTATTTGGACTTGCAAGTAGGAAGTGCTAAAGACTATATAAAGATAGTTATATAGAAACATGGAGCAGTTGGGTCTGTAGTATCAACTCTTTGTGAAAGGGGAGAAGAATATGATGATAAAGAGAGACAGCGGAAGAGGAGGATGCCCTACAAGGCTAGGGAAGCAAAATTTCTATTGATGTCAATTGTTAAGTCCATGTTACAATTTTAGTGTGTTAACAATTGCCTTGAATGAAATATGATCCTTAAAAGTTATGTTTATAGCAAAACTAATGACTGAATTGGTTTATGGTCATACTTAATATACAGTACAAAATTAGTAAAATACAATTTTATGATAGCAAATAACATTATAAAAAAAAGGTTACCAAACAAGCAAGATTTAAAGTACAAATAATTTATCTATTTTTATTATATAAAAATTAATGTCAAAGTCTTTGTACAATATATTTAAGCCATTTTTGTTTTATATCACGTCAACACATTTACTTACTTGAAAAAATTTAGAAATTAATCAATCAAATTTTAGAAAATGAAAAAACAAAACCATAACTTTGACAATTAATTAATTAAATACAATAAATATCTATATTAAAAGTATCACAATAACATTATCACAACAAATTTTAAGTTACAAACTATTCAAATTTCATACTATTTAACATACTTGTATATCATACATAAGACTCTTATCGCTATTATTTCATTTTACAATTCGTGGTTCGTCTAAGAAATATTTACACCAACAAATAAAAAAAGTCTATTTATTTAAAATTGATTCTATTAAATGATTTGGTACAAAATAAAAATATTTATTATATTTTTAAAACTAATTTATAAGAAAAAACATTATCATTACTTTTACTATTTATACTTTTTTCATTATTTTGTAATACTTTATATATAACTATATTTTAAAATTTTTATAATTATACTTATTTAAATAAAAAATCAATTTTAATTATTTTTCAGTATTATTTTAAATTTGTATCACTTGAGACATTATCTGACAATATAACACAAAATATTATTAACATATATTTTTATTTTATGCTATTTAAATTATTCTTATTAAAAATAGTTTATTCAATATATTATATATACACAATTACACGTACAATAAATATTGTAAACAATTTTATTCTTACTATTATAGATGTCATTAAAATCCACAAAAATATAAGAGAAGAAGAATGAATAGATGTCAAAGAAAAATCCACAAAAAATTAAAGTTTTTGTGCTACAACATAAAAAAATATTACAGATTCAAATTATAAAAAATTTCATCAAATTATACCTATTCATAAAAAATTTCATCAAATTATAAATTACTAACTCAATAATTATTATAGATTCAAAATTAAATTAAAGGTTTAAGTGCTATAATAACTTTTGTGCTATTTAATAGAGAAGCAAAAAAATTATTGGACACAACTATCTAAAAATCTAATTATACTCCAAGATAACAATGACATTCAAGCACCATCCTAATTGTAAAATTTATACAACTTCATACTTATATTTGAAGTCAAAGTAAATAATTTTAACTATACTCTCAACAATACACTATTACCAAGTTTGTCTCAACAAAAAAATACCAAAACTCAACTCCTATTACAACAAATAAAAAATAATACAATAAAAATTTTATTTATTCAAAACATCATTTATATTGCTCATTGATTATATGAACCAACTTCATCAACACTAATATCATCACACCTAGATGACATAATAATCAAGAGATTAAAAAAAATAAACAAATCTAAGATACATCTTCAGATGAAAAACATATATACAAAAATGGAATAAAAATAAAAGATAACAGATAAGAAAATAGATACAAGTCAATAATTCAAAAAAAACATGTCTCTACAAGAACATATGATAAAAAGAAAAAAGAAACAACTCCAACAACAACAAAAAATTAAAAAGACAAACACTATATAAAAAGACTAAATCCATCGATTAAAACAAATACAAAAATAAAAGCGACAAATAAAAATATAGCTCTATACAACCTCAATATAAAAAACATATTATAAAATACTTTAAATAAAAAATACATCAAATTTAATATTAGTTAAATTTGTATATATTTTAATTAATTTTTAAATAATATAATATTTTATAAAATATACTATATATTATCGTTAAATTATCATCCCCGGCGCATTGGGCAGATGTCACTCTAATTTCTTGTTAAAATGTATTGTTAAAATGTATTCCAGGTCTAACCGTTTAAACTTTTAAGTCAAGAGGCAATCTGTTACGAAAGAATGTAACTAGTCTTTAAAAAATGCCTCAACTGTTGCAAAGGAAGATAATTCAAAGAAGAATTCCTTTTACTCCAGTACCCCTTTGGCGTTTTAAATGAGGATTTTGGTACGGAATATATACAATGCTACTGTCATTAATTTCTCCTCTTAAACACTAAAACGTGCTTGTCTTGCCTATTATTAAACAAAACCAGGCCTAAATAATTCCATGATTATCATACAAATCAATTTTTGAATTGTCCAGTTATAATTATACAGTGCTAAAGATCTACGTACCTAACCATAAGTAAGGCCGAAAATTGCTCATCCTTTATGTACAATATTAAACAGGCCAACATCAAAACAATAGTCTCCAAAGTATAAAGGAATTCTCTCCTCCTCAAGCTTCCATTTTATAATTAAAATCAGAGAAAGATTACAAAACACTCAATGAGACTAATGGTGCATGCCTCCCGAAACACTCACCCAACATAATCAGAAATCAAATTCCCCTGTCGCCTGAAAAAGGGTAAAGTAGAATTCATTGTAACATTTTGAAAAAGTGAAATTAAAGTATGAAAAATATCATTTTTTTGTCCTTGAGACCGTACCTTATTGAAGAGAATGTCTTTATTATTTATGTGCATGATGCCATCCTTCAATGTGCATTTCCACCTGCTCTTGGTACGTGTCACCTGTATTCGTAGTAAGTATAAGACTTTTACTCAGCAAAAGGATTCTACAACCTTGAACCACTAACTACATCATATTACAACAGCACTCATATGTAACATGCACACAAGGAGGAAGGTTGTATCACCTTGTCAAACTGAGCCAAAACAAGATGATGTGTATCTTGATCTTCTCCTTGATCCAGATCATCAAAATCATCATCGTCGTCATTCTCATTTAATGGCTCATCATCATCATCGTCATCTTCATTGTCATTTGCTGCCTCGTTTTGAGCTACAAGAGCAGGGGTGCTTGCTGGTATCTCTAATAAAAAGGCAAAACATCATCAGCAATGTATATCTTCAAAATAGAACACTTATATAACCATGTTCCAAATATACCAGGAGGAGCCGGTGTATTTGCAATGTTGTAGTCTTCACTCAACACTCCTTCATAATTGTATATCTGCCACAGGATCAACAGAACCCAGCACAGATTATTGCACAAAACATGGTGAGAGTAGTGTTAAATGAAGCACGAAATGAATTACCAAAGAAAGATTGAATCTGCAAGCAAATAAAGAATCGACTAGGATTACAGAATCCAATCTTATTTCTTACCACTTATTTGGCTAACTATTACCAGCCACCAAAAGTAGCACCAAGTGTGATATGTATCATTGTCAAATATGCAACTACTTCAGGTTCCATACATTACAATATCCACCTTTAATTGAAAATTTAACCACTAAGAATTTGAAATGCTTAAATGTTTCCTCAAGACTGTGAAGTCCTGGAGCTCATATTTACAATAAATCAAAGAGAACTGTGCAAACGTAATCTACAAAATTCCTTACTAATTATTACCTACCAGAAAGATCAATTCTGAAGTGATTATGAAGGAGTCCCCAATCCCAACAAATTAAAATAGATAACAAGTGAATGTAACCTTATTTTAACATTGTACAGTTTTATTAAATGCTAAATTGAAAGATGAGGTATATATTAACATTTAACAAAGACCAAAAGTTCAAGGGCTATGTATCCATTTTCCACCAAAAGGAAAGGAGGCCCATAAAAAGAAAAAAAAATATCTACTCACATTAGGAGTAGAAAGCATATCATCATCAAAAGGAATTGGTCCATCAAGTTGCGGAATCCTAGAAGTTGGCCTCCCTAAGTCAGCTGGTATTTTCTCTTTAGAAGTTGTATGATGTGCATTAATGGAGATTCTGCCTCCACATACCTGAAAAATGTGAAATTAATAAAATGACAGAAATATAAGTATCTGCAGATAATGTTCAACCATTTTTCCCCCTCTTGAAAGATTTTAAATTTCAACCTATATGGGGGTAAGATTTAAAACTGAAAACAACACAGGCTCTTTTGACAATAATAGAGTAGAGTGATAGCCAACAGATTAACTGCGGATCAATGCCTAACAGATTAGTCTACTCCCAGTTAAATTGTGAATTGTCATAAACATAAGTGTAACTTTGATTCATTCAGGGTAAGTCATTAATCACAAATTCAACAGAAATAACAAATATGCCAAATATTGACAATTAACATCAATATCATTAGTTATTGCAGAACTACTTACAAACAAGATGCACCACCAAGCATAATTTTTTTTTTAAATACTTGCCAATAGAAAACAAGATGTACCTCGACTTCAAAAGATCCAGATGCAGAATCTCCAGCCCCATCCTGCTGAGGTATATATCCATCAGCATTGTTATATTGTGAAGCCAAATCATCGCGTTTTCGTTTTCCCATAGGCGCTTTGAAGAATTCCTTGGTGTTTTTCAAGCATAAATAATATCTAAATGAGATGATCATATTTTACCTCTTTAAGCTCACACTTAGCATTCTATAACAAATCACCCATTTAATGTGTGCAACAAGACAGGAGTATTTGCTGCTTCATAGAAGAACACTATCATATGATCCCTTCAAGTTTTAACAGCAGGGAACAACAATTCTTCTTAATACCTCATTGGTTTGCTTACCTGTGTAAGAGGTTGATTAGAAGTTCCTCTACCAGCTTCATCCCGTCCATCATCGTAAGCTACAATAATACACATCATCATTGCACAAAGAGGTTTCACTAAAATTTTGTCTCAAGTTTAAATGGACTCACCAACATTAACATCAAGTGAGGGCCTCTGGTTCATCCAGGGAGAGGGAGGCAGTTGTTGCTGCAAGATTTAAGAACAATCTTAATGTAATGATAATTAAAGACCCATGTGCAGATTTCAATAACAAGGTTCAGCCAATGACTATGTATTGATCCAACTGAATAAATGGAGAATAGTGATTGAGAAACTAAAACCAATTGGGGAAATTTTTCCGAAACTTTTTGATACAATTATGGAGCCAATAAGACAAAAACAAAAAAAAAAAAAACCTTTACCACGTATGGACTAGGTTGTCCTCCTTTTACATCAGCATCATTTCCAGAAGAAGTGTAGTCGCTCGATCCAGTTGGGATGTTATACATAGAGTTATCCACGGTTCCTGGTAAAGGGGTTTGCATTGGTGTTTGCAGAGGCGTCTGCACATTCGAAAAGAAGCCCATAAGTTATTAACTCATGAAATCACATAAAAGGGATAACCTTAGTGGTGAAAACATATGATTAAGACTCACAGGTGGAAAAAGCATTTCAGCAGTAGGAGTCTCATACTCTTCATTCCCCTCATACGGCACATTAAGATCGTGAACTGCACCGGGGTTTGTCTTAGTTCCACTGGACCTTTCTATGGGAGCAACAAGAACACCAGCTTGTATCATCTTTGATTCCCACAACTAAACAAATCAAAATACAATAAACAAAATAAATAATAACAAAACCAATAACCGATCGGATCTAACCCTAGATCAAGCAGGTCCAGCTCAGAAACAAAATATCTTGCAAACAAAATCAATTGAAGTAGGAATCTAATTCATGTAACTGAAGAAAATGATACGAAGGAATCAAAATGAGAAAGGGAGAGAAGAAGATGAGATTACAGCTTGGAGCTCCTTGAGAACTTCCTCGCCGGGACCAGCGTTGTTGATGAACTCGTCGCGAACCTTGACGATGACGTCCTCAATTACGTCGATATAGACCTGGCTTGTGGTTACGGTGGCCGTGGCCGCCATGACGGAAAATTGCGGAAGCTGGGAGGTGCGTATTAATATTATTGAGTGTCCTGTGCTCTGAAATTGGTTCCGATTTGAAGGGAAGTGGAACGGTGTTTCTAGGGTTTGGAGGGAGAGTGGAGTTGGAGCTGAGTGATACGGCGAAGAGAGAGAAAGAGACGGAGGAGAGAGAGATTTAGAGAGAGAATAAAAGAAAGAGAGAGAGAGAGGAATATAAATAGGTTTGCATCCCATTTTTAATCATCAATCCACGTGTTAATAATGTATGTTTTCCTTCTTTCATTTTTTTTCCTTTCTCACTATACTTGAGATATTCACAAGGAAAATAAAGATTGCTAATTCAACAATTAGGGAATAAGATTGACAATTATAGGGTTTTTTTACTTAAATAAATTGTTTGGGTTCAAAATTACCTGATTTTTCTGAAATAGATTCTGCAACGTGATTATCATGTTGGTATTATTATATAAATCGTCCTAGGCTGCATAGGATTATATAAAATATGAATCATCTCAGCCTAGGACGATTAATGCATGAACTTGTAAGCCAAATTAAACGTAAATCGTGGCAGGGCTTCTTAGGTTAGAAATAGAGTATAAATCATCTCAGGGTTGTAGGTTTCACGTGTTTATAGGCTAAATCACACTGGGCTGTCACGATTTATACATTATTGGGACCCTCTTTAGCCTGGCACAATTTATGTGTTAGTTTGTAACACTAACTGGGCTGGGAGATTTATGCCCAAGTTAGTAACCCTAAGGACCCAAGGACATTTATGCAGGCAAAAACTCTATAAATAAACGAGTTTCAAACGGATGAGCCACATGGGACATTTGTTGAGGGTGTGAGAGATGGCGAGAATATTTTCTTGTTAGTGCATCATCGGAAAAAAAATTGATGAAAACACACCTATCTGCTTTTTGCTAGAAAAAGTTACACCCTCACTTATGTTTTCATCAATTTTTCTCCGGTGATGCACTAACAAGAAAATACTCTCCGCCATCTCTCACACCCTCAACAAATGTCTCGTGTGGCTCATCCGTTTGAAACTCGTTTATTTATAGAGTTTTTGCCTGCATAAATAGTCCTTGGGTCCTTAGGGTTACTAACTTGGGCATAAATCGTCCCAACCCAGTTAGTGTTACAAACTAACACATAAATCGTGCCAGGCTAAAGAGGGTCCCAATAATGTATAAATCGTGGCAGCCCAGTGTGATTTAGCCTATAAACACGTGAAACTTACAACCCTGAGATGATTTATACTCTATTTCTAATCCAAGAGGCCCTGCCACAATTTACGTTTCATTTGGCTTACAAGTTCATGCATTAATCGTCCTAGGTTGAGATGATTCATGTTTTATATAACCCTATGCAGCGTAGGACGATTTATATAATAATACCAAAAGGGTAATTACGTTATATGTAGAACCTATGCACAATTACTCAAGAGGGGGGGTGAATTGAGTAATGCAACAACAATTTATCTTTTTGCGAAATTTAAAGACAATATATAAAAGTGTTATTGTACTAGTATTTTTCCAAGAGCTTAACTCAATTGCTAAGCATTTATAAGGAGCTTTTACTTTCCAATAGACACCGACTCAAATAAATTGATCAAGATTTTCACCAATCGGACTTAAGCCACTCCTTAAGTACTTACGAAGCTACTTTTCGATCACAATTTATTTGCTCAAAAGTAAAGAGACAATATTATTGAAGAGATGAGTTTGGAGAGAAGCAAACGCTATTTAGAGTGGTTCGGCACAATCCTTGTCCTACGTCCACTTTCTTTCTCAATCGCAATTGAGAAGTTCCACTATTGCCAAGCTTCAAGGTGCTCGCGCAAAACCTTTTACAATCCGAGTCCTTAGTTTCTAACACCTCACGGTATATGATCACCACTCGTATACTAACCCACTCCACTTAGAGATACCTTCTCTAAGATTTGCCTTGAGTACTTAGTATACCTCTTTGGTATCCTCACCGACTATAGTGTTTATAACTCTTGACTCAACTTTGGAGATCACACTCCAATTCACAAGGTGTACAAGAAAAACAATTCTCAAAGAATTGTTGAGATGAAATGAGTGCTCTCTAGAAGAGTGTGTGATTACAAGTCTAGCACTATTGAACCAATTGATATTACTCTCTCAAATTGTGTACTATATCACTTAAAAAGGTGTAGAATGAAAGAATATGAGCAAGATTGTTTTCTAAAATCAAAAACCTGTGAAATAAGGCTTCAATCCATCCATTTATAGATTCCCCAAACCTTAGACACGTTGGGGAATTAATGGGATGGAGCATTTATGTCAAAACTAGCCGTTTTTTGTGTTTTTGAATTATTTGCATCGATGCATAACACTTTGCATCGATGCAAATGTGCCTTTGATGCTGAAATTTGAATTTTCAACTAGGTTGCATCGATGCAAACATCTTTGCATCGATGCAACAAGTCGTTGCATGCTTTGCATCGATGCAAGATGAGTGTGCATCGATGCAAACCTCAAAGAATGGCTTAAAATCACTTCAAAATGCTTAGGATTGATCTCAAATTTGTTGGAGTCAATTCCTATGCTTTTGTACTTTTGAAAACAAGTTTTTAAACCATTTGGCTAGCATCGAATTGCAAGATGTGCATCAAAACATTTTGTGAGTGTGTGTTGAGAGATTTAACAATTGGTTCTTAACAAGAAGTTACCTAAGTCCTAAGACTTGTGAGTGTGTGTTGAGAGATTTAGCAATTGGTTCTTAACAAGAAGTTACCTAAGTTCTAAGACTCTATACTTGTCCTCAACTGTTGTGGACTTGAGTTTCTTGTTGTTGTTGTGTTTGCTTTCAACTCTTCATGCTTGTTCATTCAAGTTGTTTGTTGGTATGTCTTTTCATGTCGTTTGTTGGTTTGTCATTCATCAAAACCTATGAATACAAACTTTGCATACAAGCAACATGGTTTACATTATAGAATTTGTTTCAGGGGGAATCAGATAATTTTGAACCCCAAACAATTTATTTAAGTAAAAAACCCACAATTATACGTGTGTTTAAATTGTAAAAAATACATTTAGAATATAGGGTCTGTCTTTGATAACTACATTCATTTTGAACATTTGTAATATATACACATTAATTATTAACTATATAGACGTTTATGATAAGGTGAAAATTTAGGTGCAGTTGACTTTACGTAAAGTTGATAATTGAGAATCGTTAGATGAAAATTTAGTCAAATCAATTAAATTATCTAATGACTCTCAACTATCCACTTCACGTGAAGTCGACTGCACATAAGTTTTCATCTTAAGATAAATATATAAGCCTCCTATCAACTATACAAAATAAAAAAAAAAGTTACATTTAAAATCATAAAAAATAAAATACAAAAGAAGGTACAATTTTAAAATAGAAATCTATTGTCAACAAGTGAAAGACATGTCCTGATTATAATTGTTGGAGAAACAATCCCTGTTATCCTATCCTGTTTTAAGTTTATTGATTCATTTTTAGATGATATTCATAGGATTTTAACACAATTCTGGTGGGATCAAAAAGACACTGAAAGAAGAATGTCATAAATTAGCTGGGACAAAATGACAAGACCCACAAGAGAGGAAAGATTGAATTTCAAAGACCTGCATGCTCAAAATTTAATTCTGCTTGAAAAATAGTTATGGAAGTTGGCTGTTAATTCTAATGTACTACTTAACAAAATGTTAAAGGGTCAGTATTTTAGATATAAGTCTTCTTTGACTGCAGACAAAGAGACTAACACTGGGGCTAGCAAAATCTCTTAGAAGGTAGAAAAGTGGTGGAAAAAGATTGTTGTGAAGTATAAGGTCAAGAGATGGTGTTAATGTTTGGCAACAACCCTAGCTGCCGTCCTCACACCCATATCATATCAGTCTCAACAATCAATCTAGCAACAATATGTTTTGAATAATTAATAGAATAAAGGACTTACTAACCACATGAAGAAGATGGCACAGAGAGCTTATCGAATTAATCTTTTTCCTTGAACTAAGTACATGCATCCTCTCCATAGAGTTGAATAATAACGACAAGGACTCTCTGATTTGGGCTTTGAACTCGAAGAAGCAATATAATGTGGCGTCTGAATATGTGCTGGCGTATGGCTTTGCGCATGAGCTGATCAATCAACTACCTGAAATCATGTAAAATCCAAGAATCTGGAGAAAAATTTAGGACTTACAGATACTAACAAAGATAAAAATCTTTTTGTGGAGAGCTGGCAATGAAAGATTACCTGTACTGAGGCTCATTCACCAGCGTTTCGAGTCGACTCCACCTTTGTGTCCAAGATGTAGATTAGTTCCGAAAACCATCATCTATTGTCTTCGTTGGTGCAGCCCTACTTAAGAGGTACGGAGAGCAGTAAATTTGAAGCTGGTGCCGCTATTGCAAATTAAAGTTTTTCTCCCTTTGTGTAGTGGTGGACCCAAGTACTATTAAGTGCTGGAAGTGGGAGAGAAGGTGACGACGCCCTCAACATCTTCGCTGCTTTTGTTGGGCATTGTAGAAAGCACATAATAAAGAGGTGTTTGAAAATGAGAAAATCTCTGTCCAACAGATTTCGAACTCAGCAAGAAAGATTTGCTAGGAGATGAATAGAAGACAAGTTTCTTAATTTCCTAATATATTCCCTTTTTTTTTTAGTTTATTGGTTATTAGCATAGCCACTTATTGCTTCAATTGGGAGAACCTCTACTATTTCTTTAGTCCCACATAAAATTTTGTATCACTTTCTTAAAATAATGCAATTACTTTCATTTTGGAAAAAAATAATTACTTTAAATATGATTCTATATGGATTAATAGTAATTATTAATTTTTTACATAGGACACAAATATTTTTAAAATAAATAAAATATATTTTTTGTTCCTAATATTTTTAAAATTTTAAAAAATTACCCCTAACATTTAATTTGTTTCAATGTTATCTTTAACATTTTCGATAAATTTCAATTTTGTTCTTACTATTAATTTTTCGATAGTCAACATATGGTCAATATTTTTTATTTTTAATTTTACTCCTCCTCTTATAATCACAACTATCATCATCATCAACATTTTTCTCTTTCACTCCATCCACCAGCCATGATTGTCATTCCACCCTCACTAGGGGTGGCAATGGGTAGGGTAGGATAGGGTTTGAAGCCAACCCTAACCCTACCCGGGGGTTGAGATTTTTATATAAACTCAACCCTATCTTACCCGCGGATACCTGACCCTACCCACAGGTTATAAAAAAGATGCAAAATTACTATATAACTTCATGATAATTTAAAATAGAACTGATTTTTATGTAAAAAAAATATTAAATTATTAATTAATAATATTTTTTTAGTGACTAAAGATCTTTTACATTTAGTGAGAGGTTTTTGGTTCAACATCCACTTAAAATATATTTTTATATAAATATAAAATATATACAGATATAGGATGCAGGTTGGTCGGGTAGGGTTAAGGCTCAACTCGCACCTTACCCGACCTGCACGAGAACCCAATCCGCACCTTACCCTATCCGCTGCGGATCGGGTTGACAACCCTACCCGATCGGGTGGGATCGGATTAAGTACCCGCGAGTAAGGTACATATTGCCACCCTTAACCCTCACCACTAGCTCTCCATTCCCCATCACTCACTGCACTACTAGCACTGCATCACAGTACCATGTCTCCCTTATTTCACACTACACCCATTATATCATCAACCTCCAAACCACACCATTGCCACCATCATTAAACTGTCCATCATCCACATCATCAACAATAGCCACCACCCTCTTTCCATCAAATCGCCAACCCCCTCCCAATCTTTCTCTCGCTCTCACCAAAGTTTTTGCCATTTTCTTTGTTATCATCACATTCCACAACCTTGTGCCCCACCATCACAAATCCAACCTTAGCTCCATTTAAAATAATCATTAATAATAACAAAAATAACATGCAACAAAGAATGATGAGAAATTAATAGAAGAAGAAATTGAAATTGAAATCAAGAAAATGTGAGGTCTGAAAGAGGGAGGAGGGAGAGCAAGAGTGGTGCAGTGGCACAATGGTGTCAATGAAGGGTCGTGGTGAGGTAAGGTGAAGAGATGTGATTTTGTTCATGTTGATGATGATAATGATGGAACAGTAAAATGGGAAGATGTGGTGATGTAAAGATAGAGGGGTCAGGTAGTACTAGTGAGTGACAGTGGTGTAATAGAGTGGAGCAGTGGTGCAATACTGGAGCGGCCTGGGCAATGGGATGGGTCGGAGGTGGTGAGTTTAAGCATTGTGTTAGAAAGGCGTAGAAAGATGGTGGAATATGATAATGAAAAAATATGGGAAGAAAGTGATACATGAGAGAGGGGTAAAATTAGAAAGAAAAATGTTGACCATACGTTGACTATTAAAAAATTAACAGCAAGGATAAAATTAAAATTTATCGAAAATGTTAAGGATAACATTGAAACAAATTAAATGTTAAGATATTTTTGAAACTTTTCGAAAACGTTAAAGAGAAAAAGTATACTTTATCCTTTTAAAATTTATTTGGTGTAACCCTAATATCTTTACTTTGTAACTTACATGCTGCACTATTCTCTCTTTTCACAGAATCACCACCTCTATTCCTCTCTGGTCTCTGCCGTCGTCATGGCACCGGCACCCTTCCGTTGCCATTCAGTATCGTCATTTTCACTGCTCAGCACCGTCATTCTCATTCTTTAGTGGTGTTGTCCTTAGCAGGCAGCGGAAGCATGGTTCTCAGCAAATCAGCATTGTCATCAACATCGTGTCGCCGTAGTGCTCTGTCTCTCCCTTCATATCTACATTCCCAGAGTTTTAATGGAGCCTCAACCTCATGTATGAATTTGTTTCATTGATTTCATTCAATTTTTTTGTTCTATTTATGTTTTTGTTCAGTTTTTTTGTATGAATTTGCTTCATTGATAAATGACAAAATAAATCTTTAAAGAACCATAAATCTAAAATCTTAACTCACTCAACTAACAAAACAAATTCAAATGTATTTTGAAACCAAAAACTACATCAATTACAAATGACACAAGACTATACCTCTTATATGAGTTAAATACTACTCAATTAGTTCAATGATAAGAAAATTTGGTTAAAAAAGTTTCAGTGCCAACATTAAGAAATTTCATGTATTACGGTTAAAAAGATTTCGTGCTATTTTTAATAAATTCTACACAATTTAAAACTCTCTTTTCTCCTCCTTTTCATCCTCATCTTCATCATCTTCTTCTTCTTCCACATTTTTATAATTCTTCTTGTTTCACCCTCTTAACAAGAATCTGTGTTACGGTTAGAAAAATTTGATGTCAAAATTAAGAAATTTCATCTGTAATGATTAGAAAATTTTGGTGCTATTTTTCTGATAAATATACATAATTCAAAATTCCCAATCATCTTATTCTTCTTCATCATTATCATTTCTTTTTTATCTTTTCTTTTTTGCTTTATCTTCTCATAATTCTTCTTGTTTCACTCTTTTGACAAGAATAAAAACAAACAAAAAGAAGAAAAAAAATCTGCAATGACCATTAGAGGGGAGAGGAGGATTAGAAGAAATAAAAAGAATGCAGTGATAATAACAACAATAAAAAAAACTAGAATGAGGAGAAAACGTGCGAAGAGAAAGGAACGCAAAAAAAAAGAAATGCGTAATTTATATACACATTGTATAAGTAATTTTTGTTAGATTTAGACCAACTTAATTGAATTTAATTGATAAAACATTTAAAAGTGTAATGAGATTATTTGAAAAATGCTAAAACCGTGATATGTAACGAATTTTATCTTGTACTTCAGCAATATACATTAATATAAAACTAATAGAAAATCAATTTAATTCACATCAGTGCTTCTTAAAGAGACTTAATTAAAATAATAAATATTTTACACATCAATCATTTTAGAAAAATAAAAAAATTTAAATTTATCTTATTTACTATTTATTTAATATAAAATATATTAAATAAAGTTAACAATAATAAATTTTAATAATTTTTACCTGAAAACTTTTGTTTTCAAAGACTTTTCTAATAAGCATTAATCCTAAACTCATGCACAATATTTTAATAATTCTTCTTTCTTTATTATTGTTGTGGATCACACTTTAAAGTTTAGGAAGCATTTCAGGTGAGGTAGGATACTTTTATGGTATTTCAATACACCATTGTGTATTATCATTGAGATTTAAAATAAAATACTGTGTAAAAGACATTTTTGTCTTTGACATTTTTTTTGTGGACATTTTTGTCTTCAAGAAATAGAAAATACATTAAAGTCCGTGACCCTTGAAAAACGTGAACATTTATGTCTTTCCGTTGAATTCAGCCGTTTGCATTGGACGGAAAAGAATGAGCTGGCAGAGGTGGTGCTGAGGTGGCTGTAACGAAGGCCAGGTGGCATGGAGTATTTTGTAACAGGACATATAAGTCTCTGGAGACGAAAACGATGCCGTTTTGTAACCTCCCCCAATCCTGTTTCGAATTTCTCTGCCTTTTCTTCTTCCTTCGTTCTTTTTCCCTTCCATTCTTCTTCCTTGGCCCCTGCCTCCATCACCGCCGCACAGCGGCGCCTCAGTCAGCCACCATCAACGTCAGTGACCTCCTCCTTCCTCTCTTTTGAGTAGCTGTTGGCTCTGTGAGCGATCCTCAATCTCATACCCATTAATGGATGCTTTCTAACCAGGACAACCTTTCCGGATAATGGATCTTCGATGCTACAGACATCAAAATAATCAGGATAATCGGCCAAAAGAGTCTTCACATAATCATGAGGAAGACCCAGATCCTTTAGCTTCTCAATTACATAAAGTGGCAATTTTCCCATACCAGCAAGCATCAGAAGCCTTGTAATCTTATGAACAATGTCTACACGGTTAATGAGACATTTGTGAATATCCATTTCTTTTTTGTGTAGGGATAAAGCATGATGTGTGAGCTTAACATGTGGAGGAAAGTCACGATCTGGTTGGAATTGCATAAAAATACAATGATACTTGTCTATAAATTGGTGGTTGTCATGGAAAGGTTGAGAGGTTCTTTCAACAGAGAAGCATTGTATAAGGAGAGGGATTTGGAGGTAGATGAAACTATTTCATTCTTGAAGGAAAGGGCCTGTTTAAAATTTTTCTCTTTAAGGATTGCATTCAACTATGTTGACCAAAGGACAAAACGTCCAGCACAAACTTTTGTGCCATTTAACTATGTTCTATTTTAATAGAATGCTATAGCATTGCCTAATCCATTGGAATAAGGCTTAATTGTTTTTGTCAACTGTATTCAATTAAACCCTAATATACTCAAATTGTGTAAACATAACCTACAGAAGAATTCTCAAATTATAGGAAAATTGCAATATGTGAAGGGAGTGGACCAAGTCAAGCTGTAAGGGTCATATGTGTAGTTGAAATATTTAGTATGACAGTTAGCAACATCACAACATTCCCTTCCCAATGCAGCAAACAAAACTTTTCTGAAATTCGGCAGCATCTCAATAGTACATAGTACATTTTTTAAAGTCAAACAAACAATGAATTCAACAGTCAATTATAGGTAGAGAGTGTAGATCAAATAATAAAGTCTCACTGAATTAAAATTAAAGTTCAATATGCATTAAGAACTCAGCATCACTAAGCAAGAACAAAAATAAGTGACATGAACCATAATCAAGCATAGTGAAAACCAAGTAGCACAAACAACATAAGTACAACACAGTGGCTTGAAATACAACACAGAGAACAAAAGCACCAGATTCAAGCAGCAATTCTCATCGAGTTCAACAATTATATCAAAAGTAAGCTACTTAAAACCTAACAAAAGTGCATCATTGAATCAAAGGAATTAACTCATTTTAAAACAAAGATGTGGCATCAGACAGCAAAATGAGCACATAAGAGTTCATCGTTAACTAAAACAGGTAATGAGAATTTACACAACAGCAGTGTAAACATCAGTCTCAGCAATTTCTATTAACCAACCCTAATCCTAACAACTCAAGAACAATTGAACAAACTAAATATAATGAACTACAAATAGTGATTGCACAGACAGCAACATTAAGCAAGCAAGACCTAATCCACTATCCACGCCAGATTCTCTAACAACCTAATGTAACTAAATAATCTAACCAAATTGAAATTAGCTAAACAAAATTAACTAATTGCAATAACAGAGTGAATTAAACAGAGAGAAATAAGACCTGGAAAGCACATGGGTGGTAATGAGAGAGAGAGAGAGAGAGAAAATGATGGTTGGGCCCTAGTAGCGAAGGTGGTGTGCCGGTAGAGAGGCGGCCACGCGGCGGCAGTGGGTCGCCGAGAAAGTTGTCGCGGACGAACGGTGGGTGGAAGGAGGGTGAGAAGAGAGAGAGACTAATGGGAGTAAGGGAGTGAGAAAGGGAAGAAGACATGAAAAGAGAGGAAGGAGGAGGTCGCCAGCGTTGATGGTGGCTGACGGAGGCACCGCTGTGCGGCGGTGATGGAGGCAGGGGCCAAGGAAGAAGAATGGAAGGGAAAAAGGACGAAGGAAGAAGAAAAGGCAGAGAAATTCGAAACAGGATTGGGGGAGGTTATAAAAACGGCGTCGTTTTCGTCTCCAGGGACTTATATGTCCTGTTACGAAATGCTCCATGCCACCTGGCCTCTGTTGCGACCACCTCAGCGCCACCTCTGCCAGCTCATCCTTTTTCATCCAGTGCAAACGACTGAATTTAACGGAAGGACATAAATGTTCACATTTTTTAGGGATCAGGGGCTTTAATGTATTTTCTATTCCTTGAGGACGAAAATGTTTGCGAAAAAAATAATCAGGAATAAAAATGTCTTTTACTCTAAAATATTTTAGTAGTGAAGATCATGTTAAAGACTTTATATGTGAACATATAGACTGAAGGGTGTATTGTTGGATTTTTTTTTTTTTTGGGTGAAATAAACGGGGCCTAAGCCCAGGACGTATTGTTGGACTTTAACCTAATACTTAAGTCATCATTTGCTATATTCATCGAAGGTCAAATTTGTCCCCACCTAATGTGGCTAGTGGGTGTATTGTGGCTTGGGTCAATGGCTTGGAGGTCCATCTAAAATGGGTTGTGGATCCAAGTTTGGGCCTCTTGGTTTGGGTATTTTTGGTCAGCTATAACACATGATCAAGACAAAAAAATTCAAGATAAAATGTCTTGGGCTCATCATGAAATTTGAACATATCTTTATATACTTTCTCAATCCAATTGAACAAGATTCCTCTAAAAGATGCATGCTCAATTATATTGAGCATAATAGTAAAGTACCCTGGAGTGAAAGTAACAAAACTAAGAATGATGATTATTTATGGAATCTAAAATTGGAATGATTATTCATGGATTCTAAAATTGGAATACAACATATAGCAATGATAAACAAGTTACAACATAAATCTGTAGTAATCTATTCTATTATATAAAAATTGGATTTCTGCACTTAATGATAAAGTTGACATGTGGCATGCTTTTGAGAGTGTTTCTCAATTTATTTTTTTTAACTCATTAAATACAAATTATTACGATAAATTAACTATGTCAACTAATTGATTTGATTAGATATTTAAATATTATATAATTTATTATAATTTATATCAAATTGATTTGGTAGTATTTCTTAATTTATTTATTTTAATATTTTGTTAATATTTTTAATTTATTAAACCAAATTTATTGTGTGTACTAATTAATTAATTTGATTAATTTATTAGTCATTAAAATAATAAATCTATGAATAAAATAGACAACTGAGATATTTTCAACTAATAATCAAATCAAATCATACATATTGAACTAAATTCAAATAATTTGAATTAAGGACTAAACTAAAATAAGATAATTTCTTACTTATTCAAGTTGAGTGCAATAAATACAAATTAATTTTGTTAAATAAGCATAGTTGTCTGGTCTACTATATATAGATGGCCACATAAAATTACAAAAATCGTGATTTGAATATTTCTTGCTATTTCAACTCTTCTTTTTTCTTCTTCTTTTTTTCTTTATGTATAATTTCGTATAAATGTACCAAAAATAAAAAAGTACGGATGAGTGTTTTATTGATTGTTTATTTGATGAATATATCTCAATTTAGGCATTCTACTACTATGGATAGAAGTTGACCTGTAGTAATTCAAAGTGCCCAATGTATTTTTTTATAGTATTAGATAGAAGAATATTGATTAAAATGAATATTCCCATTGTAATATTTATTTTTCAATTGTTATATTTTTATGTCAGTCGTGTAAATTCTTTGAAGGCACAAGATAATAAAATAGGTTGGTGTTAATATCATTAGAAACTAAATTTAATGGTTCAAATAAGCACCACTAATTATATTAAAAAAGTATAATTTTGTAATATATAATAATATGATTTACATATTAATTTTGAAATTAGACTCAATTACGCTAAAATTTTAAAGGTAATATAGAATTTGATAATAAAATTAACATTTATTAAGGAAATAAATTTATTTATGGCTATTTTCTAATTATAAATAATAAGACTTATGAAAAAATATTAATGTCATCATTCTTATTAATTAAATCATAATATTAGGTAGTTAATAGTTTTATAGGCAAAAATTATATATTAAAAATTACGTAAAAATTAGCAATGAACAAGCAATAAGGATTTAGAAGAAATCTATTATATAATACCAATTTCGTATTTAAAATATGTCACATATCATATTCTCATATATTCTAATTATTATCTATTCTATTATATAAAAATCAAGTTTCTGCACTTAATGATGGAGTTGACGTGACATATTTATAAGAGTGTTTAGCGATTTGTTTCTTTTAACTCATTAAATACAACTTATTATGATAAATTAACTATATCAACTAATTGATTTGATTAGATATTTAAATATCACATAATTTATTATAATTTATATCAATTTAATTTGGTAATATTTTTTAATTTATTTCTTTTAATGTTCTCTTAGTATTTTTAATTTATTAAACCAAATTAATTATAATAATTATCTATATTAATTAATTAGATTAATTAATTAATCATTAAAATAATAAATATATGAATAAAATAGCTTCTCGAGATATTTTTCACTAATAATTAAATCAAATCAAATAATATATATTGAGTTACATTTAAATCATATGAATTAAGAACTAAAGTAAAATAAGATAATTTTTTACTTATTCAAATTGAATGCAAAAAATATAAATTGATATTTAAATATACGCAATAATTAGTAGTAAAAAAATATTTAAATAGTATAAATTGATATTTTTTAGTATAAAAATAATAATAAAAGTTAATTACATAATTAAAAAATTGTGAAGAATTTTTTAAATAATAATAAAAAAATAAGATTATTATTTTTACATATTACACTATTTATGAAATTTTTTTTGGATAATAAATCAATTCTTAATAGATTATACATTAATTTTGTCAAAAAAAATATATTAGATATTATTATTTACGTACTAATATAATATATATATATTATCGATTATTAAGTTTATAAATAATTTTAACCCAATTTTTGGTAATTAAAATTATTAAATGATGAATATTTTGTATCTAACTAATTTATTTTTTTATTGAAATTAAAAAAGATGAGTTGTTAATCAATTCTAAAATTTTAAGATAAAAAATTACTTTGTACATCGTATATATTTTAGGATAATATGGTCATTTACTATTTTTTAATGGTAAATATTGTCAAATAAAATGGTGTAAGAAATTAGAAGAAAATGTATTTACAAGTTTAGAAAATATTAATTTATTTTTCAATAGAATAAATTATATATTGAATAACAAAAGTTGTTATTGGTTTCTCTTTACACTAACTAATACTCAAACTCAATGATAGTGTTTTGGTACACTATGTTACAAGGAAATATTAATCGATCTAATAACTTTTGTAATGACATAAGTTTATGAATTTAAAAAATTAAAAATTATTTTATAAAATGTGAAGTTTTAACAAGTAACAATGTTGATCATATTGTCTTGACTTCAAGAATGAATATGATACCAACAAATAAAATTATCTAAAGTAAATTTTAACGAAGACAAAAGTCCATAAGTATTGTTATTAATGAAAAATTAATCTATTTTAAAGACAAATACAATTTTTTTCTACGGATTTTCTAACTCGACAATTCGAGGACTAATCCACCACATATTGATGTTCTATTTATTAAGGATCTATCGCTAACTAATAGATTGTTATATACACAAGACGAGATTCAAACTCTAAATACTTGCTTAAGTAGACAAATGAAATGACCATTCAACTAATTCAAATTAATTAAAACAAATATTAATTATTTTTAATATATTATATATATTTTTATTTAAATTTTAATAACAAATTTTATATATTATCCGTATAAGACACGAAAATATATACTAGTAGTATTTAAAAGTGAACCGACATTTTCTAACACAGAAAAAGTAATAAAAAAAATTTATGATAAAAGATTAAAGTAAAGATACAGATAAAACTAATAATAATCCCTAAAACTAATAATAAAGATAAAATTAAAATAGATTTAAGTTAGTTTAAAATTGTTATGATTATATTGAGGTTATTTGTAGTAACAATAAATATAAAATGGATGTAATATATACTCAATCATATGATTCCTAAAATCGAAAATAATATACATGGTGAGATTAGAATAGAGGAAAATCCAAAGAACTAAAATTGATTTATATTCACGTTACATTTTTCTTGAGTTACCTAGCCATATTTTTTAACGGTAAAGAAGCCATGCATCTCTGAAAAAACTAAGTCTATTATTTCTTATTTACTCTGATATTAAATTTTATGATTAAATAATATAAAAACTCTTTGCTTTATTTTAATTTCGTTTTACGCAACTTTTGTAGTTTTTATAATAATAATAATACCAAATAATATTAAATAAAATATTACAAACTAGAATACCATGTAACATAATTCAGCTAAATACGAGAAATAACCTAAATTTTTATGAAATGCAATTACAACATGCAGAGTGTTTCAATCATAATTATATTGTTCGATTAAGGATATTAAGAAGTATTACTACAGTAGAAAATATTAGACTTTGAAAGATAATGACATATATTTTAATTGACTTAGTCATATAGCATAGAGAAACAAGTTTTTCAGATCATAGCAAGTCACAGGGGTTCGGTACTCTACTATGGCGAGACTAGATCGGGGATGCTGTCGTAGCCATGAGTACAATACTTCTCTTCGAGGTGTTCAACCTAGCGGGTGACTTCGCTATTGACCCTGGCGAGCATGATTGCTCGAATGTAATTGTAGTCTCAGATTTCTTGGCCAGTAATCTCGAGGATCTTCTCAGCCATGTTGAATGCGGCATCCTCCCTAGCATCTGACTCGGACTGTGAGTACCGACCCTTAGCGTAGATATGTGGGCCTCAGGGATCCCGGGATGACAACGGTGAAGGCGTAGTGGATGCTGACGTTGAGGATCCCGATTTTGCGGCGAAAGAACGCCTTAGGTGGGATGGAGGACCTGTAGGAAACCTTTAGCAGCCATTCCTCCATGTTCACATTGATTGCATAGTTCCCAGAAGCTGCCTTGGTGGGTGGAATGGCATTTACGGCTGCATGATAGTTTGCAAGCAGTAAGATTCAGACGAGTTTGTTAGCTAAAGCTTTATTGCATATTTTGAATCTAGATAAATCGGCATAGTAAAATGGGATAAAATGTAACGTTACTCCAATAGAGATTGGCTCGACGTCCATTAGCAGTGGGGATGGTGCGCAGGTTACCTGGTGGCGAATGAACTGGATCTTGGGACTCTGCCCCCATTTCTCTTAATTCTTCCCCCTCGACTTCCATGGATTGTACTCGTGCTAAATATGCCCCGACGGCAGTTGCCTGGCAGTTGAAGGCAGAGTATTCGGCATCCGAAAAGTCAACGACTTGTCGAGATGCCTCATCGAAGGAGGTGAAAATACCTGTATTCCTTCCTTTCGATACGACAACGAACTGATATTGCATCATAGATGGCTCCATTGCGTTGTATCTGGTTTCGAAGATGTTGTGCGGAGGAGATAAATGTGTTTCTAGCAAGGGGTTAAGTAGAGTTTAAGTTAGGTGGGTAGGAGTGGATAAGCCTCCCTGGATTTAATATTAGCTGGGTTTAAGATTACCTTTTTACCCCAGTGAGGTTGTGGCATTATTATGGGGGCACATGTAAAGTTGAAGTATTTGTGAATATTTGAGGGACAAAAATTGTGTGGTTCAGTGTGACATTGAATAAAGTGAAAAAGTGTCTGTAGTTTTTATTAATTTTCATGTGGAAATCCTGTGGGTAAATTGGTAGAACTGATAGGGGTTTGGTTTAAAAGTGACGTTAATTTCTTAAAATTGACAACTAGAATGTGTTAGTCAATATAGTAATTAACTAAAGTTCAATACTGCTATTAAAATAAACAATACAACATAATCTTACTAGGGTATCCAGATCTCAGAAATCTCAGCTCTTTAAATTTCATTCCGTTTAAATTATGTTACAATGATGTATTACTGTCTAATTATTTTTGTGGGTTTATTTAAGGGACTTTTGATTAAGAGAAGAATAATATTGTCAATATAGTGATCCATAGACATATAGCTACGACATCTAAAAGGTGGAGACGGTACTCCCTAAACGCAACAAGCTATCATGTGAATAATTAATGAACTTCTGAATTGAGTGGCATGGAAAATTTTGAAGGCCAAAGTCCAAGGCAAAAAAGGGCTCTCTATAGTCTATATACATTGCAATGATGGAAATAGGGGCGTTGTTTGGGGTGCAGGTAACTGTTTGAAGACACATGACTGACTATTGATGTTGAACTGATGGAATGACACTCCATTCTCTTTGGTTCTTTAAATATTTTGAAGTTAGTTATTGCTGTTATATATTACAAATTCCAGACCTTAATGTGTATCTACCCAACTTGTATTATCCGGTGGAACTCCGGTTGCAAATGGTGTGACTATATATGCATCTGTATTAGTTAACTTGCATGACCAGTTGTTCATTTCTCATAATGATTTTTGTTTTAAGTTGCATGTATGGTAAGTGTTTTCATCAGGTTTTGCCCCAAAGAGATTGTACATTGCTCAAGATATATTGACACTCTTCCTTCGTTGTGCCGCATAGCATACAACACATAGGTTGTGCATGTTGTTATTTTTGAGTTAGTATTCGTTTCTTTCTTGGTAATGTGCTCTCCTACAGGAGCAAATTATACATCACCTAACAAGACAACGTTTTAATTATTACACACGGTGCTTTAAAAAAAATCCGCATATTCACCCACATGTTCTACGACGCTAACAAGCCAATGTAATAAAACGAAGTAGATCCCACAAGTGGATATTTCATAACAGCCCAACACAGTCAAATAAAGTGTCCTTGCAATAGTTTCAATTAGACAACATGGTTGGTGCCTTGGCACTCACTAGGTAAACTTAAAAATCATCTACTACACTTAGAGGAATAATTAAAGCCGTTACAAGATCTATCTATCTATGTTATCCTTCTATGATATGAATTGCAGAAATATGTTTGGAAAATCAACC